>NC_133332.1:217558037-217708037 GCF_042186555.1 Aquarana catesbeiana
ATTGCATGGGTTGTTACGGACATGTGGTGCAAATGTCATATCAACAGCACCTTCAGAAATATGCTTACCTAGAAAAATGGTGACGTGTTCAATACTTATTTTACCCGCTGTATATTTTATTTATTTCAGTTGCTTATATAGCACCGTCAATTTACACAGCGCTTTACATATACATTGTACATTCACATCAGTCCCTAGAATCAAGGAGCTTACAATCTAAGGTCCTTAACTCACATTCATACATACTAGGGACAATTTAGACAGGATCCAATTAACCTACCAGCATGTCTTTGGAGTGTGGGAGAAAACAGGAGTACCCGGAGGAAACCCACGCAGGCACAGGGAGAACATGCAAACTCCAGGCAGGTAGTGTTGTGGTTGGGATTTGAACCAGCGACCCTTCTTACTGCTAGGCGAAAGTGCTATCCACTACACCACTGTGCCGCCTCGTATATACATCCGCACTCACCCCTACAAAATTGACAACATTGTCAAGAAAATCCACACTGTCTTCTGTCAACCTGTCAATCTGGGCAGCTAGTAATGTAAAGCAATATAAAGTAAATCCGCATCATATACAAATCAGCAAATTCAAGGTAACTAGGAAAAGATTCTTTCAAAGTGTGAAGATATTTGTTAGCTCAAAACCTCAAGGTCTAAATACATGATTAGTAGCAGTACACTCTTGAATGATTACTCAGGGGATTCCCTCTTACTCACGATGAACATCCGAATGAAAATGGGATGAGGCTGCAGGCCAGCACTCACTGTGCACAGGGCCACAATGAGGTTATTCAAGGTTCAACTCAAAACTCTGCACCTGGGTCTTTGAACCTCAGGGTCTTCCCTTGTCTTTGGGGTGTACTCCCCATTCCTGCTTTTTAACTAGAAAGGAATAGTCAGCTTCTATGGCAGACCTGAATAGTGAAAGTCTCTGCTCTGATTAAAGCTGGCCATACACCTATAGATTATCTGCAGATTTTCTATGGTTAGATGGAAAAAGTGCAACAGATTTCTCCATGTTCCCTAAACTTTGTGGATGGAGGAATCTCCCACTTTTTCCATCTAACCATAGAAAATCTGCAGATAATCTATAGGTGTATGGCCAGTTTAAGACTGAGGAATACCACCAGTCCGCATCCCCTGCTGAGTCATTGTCCAATTTATCCATTGCAGCAGAGTTGATTGCTAATGCACATGAGGAGGGGGAAGATCTAAGCTGAAAGAAACCATTAAAGTGTTAATCCCCCCCCTTTCTTACCTCCCGTGATCCTGAGCTGTTAAGACTCCTGCAAGCCACTCTAATAGTCTAGGGATTTAAAATCCCCCCTGCTTTCTCTACACACTCTACTCTCTGTCCATCTACACCAGTATGGACCATACATTTTCTAATAGGTCGGCACTGTCAGATGGACAGTGCTTACTAATAAGAATCTGTCTGGTCTGTACTGGCAACGCTGGACAGACGAGCGAAAGCAGCAGGATTTAAAATCCCCAGAATGTTGGAGTGGCTGGTGGGATGTTGAGTGGCTCTGGTTTTAGGTCACCTTTACAGATTTTCTGTAAAGATCTTGCGCTCTAAGGATCTGATGGATGAGGTACACTCCTTTTGTGAAGGTAAATTTGTTCCCACCTGCTCGATGCAAGGTCACTAGTATGGGATCTCTTCCCAAGTCCAAAAAATCTATTTGTTTTTTTTCTGGTTTACCCACTAATATTGGGCTTTCTGTATGAGGACTGGCTGCAGGCAAAGTGTATACGCCTTCCAGGAGGTTTGTGCAACAATAGCCAGTGGAGAAAGCCTAGCACAAAAAAGTGGGAAGTGCCTATGGTGGATCTGAATGGAATCGGCCCGCTAGCAATTGTATTGTTGAAACTAAGGGAATTTCTAGCATCGATAGACATCAAGGATGAGTATTTACATAATTCCCCACCTTTTCACTTCCTTTAGCTATACTTGAGATTTGTGGTAGGCAAGTAGTCAGTGGCTGTTCCTTTTAGCCTAGCCATGACCCCTTGGATGTTCACCGAGGTGCTTGTCTCAACCCTTGCATTTCTGCGCTCTTAGGAAATCAACATTATTGCATATCTGGATGTACTTGAATATACTGAATATATACTGAATATATGAATGTACTCTGGATGTGATTGAATATTTATCCCATCTTGGCCCTTGCAGCCAAAGACATTTCAGAGCTTTAGGTGGATTCTCAAGCTATAGAAGTCTGCATTTGGATCCAACCCATCACTTGGATTGCCTGGACTTAATCTTGGATACGGTCCAAGCCCAGATGTTTCTTCCCCAGGAGCGAGTGTTGACTCTCCAAGCTTATGTCTGAACCCTACAGTTTGATTATGCATTAGGATACCGGGCCTCATGGCGATGTTTCTCCCAGTTCAATCCAGGCCTTTGCAGCCCAATGGACTGACTGTGATGTATAAGTTTCCTCAGTCTCTGGACAGGCACTTGCGCCTTTGTCCCCAATCCAGGATATTTCTGACCTGGTGACTGATCGATCCTGTGCTGGATTTGGGGAAGGCCATTCTCCTGTTAACCTGAAGATTTTGCGCAATGGATGCCAGCCTGTCTGGCTGGGATGATGTTGTTGTGACAAGGTCATCAAAGGGAGTACATACTTCCCATCAACTTTCTTGAACTAAGGGCCATTTGCTTATCCCTGCTGCAGTGGACCAAGGGGCGACTGACCAGAGTTTAAGCAGTATTAAACCCTAAATGCATTTGTTTTTTAGTCATCTGGTGATCCAGCCAGCAAGTCTGTTTTTCAAAAGAACAATCTCTCCAGCAGAATGTACCAGTTAGACATGAGACATTTATAAGGAAGACTTCCTCAGTCATTGACTTCCTCAGTCATTGTCGCCTAGAAGGTGGGGGAATGTGTTTTCAGCCAGAGTAGTTCTGGGACATCTGTTACCGCTGGGGGGAATGGCAACCGTAGATCTGTTGGCATCCTGCTTCAACAAGATGGACAGGGGTGTGGCCAGCTTTAGAGATCCAAAGGATATGCACTGTTGATCCCTTGTGGTCAGTTCCAGCTGATATACATATAGTTACATTCGGTAAGTATTCAGTATTACCCAGTAGTGCCCCCCCCCCCGCTGAGACCACCGCCTGTGGAAGGGAATTTCACATCCTGGCTCCTCTTACACTAAAGAACCCTCTACGTAGTTTATGGTTAAACCTCTTTTATTCTAATTTTGAGTGGCCACGTGCCTTGTTAAACTCCCTTCCGAAAAAGTTTTAACCCTATTGTGGGGTCACCAGTACGGTATTTGTATATTGAGATCGTATCCCCTCTCAAGTGTCTTTTCTCCAGAGAATAAGTTCAGTGCTTGCAACCTTTCTTCATAACTAATATCCTCCAGACCCTTTATTAGCTTTGTTGCCCTTCTTTGTACTCGCTCCATTTCCAGTACATCCTTCCTGAGGACTGGTGCCCAGGACTGGACGGCATACTCTAGGTGCGGCCGGACCAGAGTCTTGTAGAGTGGGAGAATTATTGCTTTATCCCTGGAGTTAACCCCTTTTTTAATGCATGCCAATTTTCTGTTTGCTTTGTTAGCAGCACCTTGGCATTGCATGCCATTGCTGAGCCTATTATCTACTAGGAACCCCAGGTCCTTTTCCATCCTAGATTCCCACAGAGGTTCTTCCCCTAGTGTATAAATTGCATTCATATTTTTTGCCACCCAAATGCATTATTTTACATTTTTCTACATTATGCATCATTTGCCATGTAGTTGCCCACCCCATTAATTTGTTCAGATCCTATTGCAAGGTTTCCACATCCTGTGCAGAAGTTATTGCCCTGCTTAGCTTAGTATCGTCTGCAAATACAGAGATTGAACTGTTTACCCCATCCTCCAGGTCATTTATGAATAAATTAAATACTATTGGTCCCAGCACAGAACCCTGTGGGACCCCACTACCCACCCCTGACCATTCCGAGTATTCCCCATTTATCACCACCCTCTGAACTCGCCCTTGTAGCCAGGTGAACTGTGTCAAATGCTTTTGCAAAATCCAGATACACCACGTCTACGGGCCTTCCTTTATCTAAATGGCAACTCACTTCCTCATTGAAGGTTAATAGATTGGTTTGGCAAGAACTATTCTTCATGTATCCATGCTGATTACTGCTAATGATACCATTTTTATTACGAAAATCTTGTATACAGTCCCTTATCATCCCCTCCAAGAGCTTGCACACTATTGATGTTAGGCTAACTGGTCTGTAATTAATTGGTGCTACATTGGCTTTTCTCCCATCCACTGGTACCATTCCAGTCAGTAGACTCAGTAAAAATTAGGAACAATGGTCTGGCAATTTCTTAACTGAGTTCCCTAAGTACCCTCGGGTGCAAGTTATCCGGTCTCGGTGATTTATTAATGTTAAGATTTCACAGTCCAATTCTAATCCTGTCCTCTGTTAGCCATGAGGGTGCTTCCTGTGATGTGTCATGAGGATAAGCACTGCAGTTTTGGTTACTAAAGCCCCCCGATTCCCTAGTGAAGCCCGAGGAGAAGAATAAATTCAATACCTTCGCCATCTCCCCATCCTTTGTAACCAGATGTCCTTCCTCTTTCTTTATGGGGCCAATATGGTCTGTTCTCCCTTTTTTACTGTTTACATACTTAAAGAATTTCTTGGGATTTTTTTTGCTCTCCTCCGCTATGTGTCTTTAGTGTTCTATCTTAGCCTCCCTAATTGCACCCTTACATTTTTTGTTGCATTCTTTATAAAGTCTGAATGCTGCTGATGATCTCTCAACCTTGTATTTTTTGAAGGCCTTCTCCTTTGCTTTTATATGCATTTTTACATTGGATTTAAGCCATCCAGGACTTTTGTTCACTCTTTTTAATTTATTACCCAATGGGGATGCACTGGCTAATGCCCTTATTTAATATGCTCTTAAAGCAAACCCATCTCTCCTCCGTGTTCTTCGTTCCTAAGATTTTATCCCAATTTATGCCTTCTAGCAAGGTTTGTAGTTTAGGGAAGTTGGCTCTTAAGAAATTCAGTGTCTTTGTATTCCCCTTATGTTTCCTATTTGTGTGATTAATACTGAAACCAAATGACCTGTGATTGCAGTTTTCTAAATTGCCCTGTATTTCAACATCCATGATCAGGTCTGTATTGTTGGTAATCAGTAGATCTAGTAACTCTTTATTTCGAGTTGGTGTGTCTGCCATTTGACCCATGAAATTGTCCTGCAAGACATTTAGGAACTGGCGAGCATTAGACGAATGCGTGGTTCCCTCCGTCCAGTTTATGTCTGGATAATTAAAATCCCCGTTATTATGACACTTCCCATCCTTGCTGCTAATCCAAATTGTGATAGGATGTCCGCCTCCTCCCTCAGGTTAGGGGGCTTATAGCATACTCCCAGTATTATTTTCCCCTTAGCTTCATCCCTATACTGTAGCCTTCCTGCTATTATGATTTCTTCAACTGCTTCGCAGGATGAATGGAGGATGAACACAGGATGCGTTCCAGCAATTTTGGTGGCATCAAATTGGCCCAGAAGGACCTGGTACTAGGACATTCTTTGTCTCCTGAGAGACTCTTCATTAGGACTTCCAAGACAAAGCAGATCTGCTGTCTCAAGGATTGGTCTACAATCCTGCTTCACGGGCGCTTGCTTTGATGACTGAATGTTAAAACCCAAGTCTTGAGGAATTAGGTTCTCTCTGAATCTATTATTACTATGCTGCCTAAAGCAAGGAGGTGGACATCTCAGAAGGTCATCACGCTTGGAAGGCTTACTTTGTGTGGTGCAAGGCACGCAAGTTTCACCCTAGAAGATACCCGGCGAGATATAACTGGTCCTTTCTTCAGTCCTGGCTGAAGCAGCATTTTGCCTCGAGCACCCTGAAGGGTCAAGTCTCCGCATTGGCCATTTTCTTTTAAAGACCGCAGGCCTCTCATTCTTTGATTAACCACTTCCAGCCCAAGGACGTCAAATGATGTCCTGGACTTTGAGTGGGGGTATCCGAATGATGCCTGCGGCCACAGGCATAATTCAGATATCATCATTTTCGGTCCGCGATTCTGTGCACCGTAAAAACAATCATAGCGCCGGTTCAGCCGCTTGACCGTTCTTATGGGTGGCGGGAGGGGACACCTCTCCCCCCCCCCCGGTGCTTCTTCAGGCACGCACGCACGCGTGATCGGCGAGCCGGAGAACGAATCGGTCACTGCCGGAAGTTGATCATAGACATTTCTGGTGACAAGATGGTCCTCAGAGGCCCAGGCGCAACGTTATGACGTCCGGGCCGGCGGATGTAAACAATGCCTCGGGCTCGGCTGGAAAGGCCGAGAGTATCTTTCCAGCCTGGAGGAGAGATCTGGGGTCTTATAGACCCCAGATCTCTCCATAAAGAGGACCTGTCACGCACTATTCCTATTACAAGGGATGTTTACATTCCTTGTAATAGGAATAAAAGAGATTAAAAAAAATGTTATGAAGAGAAAGTGTAAAAATAAAAAAATAAGGTAAAAATTAAACCAAAAAAAACCCCCAAAAATTTAAAGCGCCCCCGTCCCCACGTGCTTGCACACAGAAGCGAACGCATACGTAAGTTGCGCCTACATATGTAAACAGCGTTCAAATCACACATGTGAGGTATCACTGCGTGCGTTAGAGCAATAGCAACAATTCTAGCCCAATACCTCCTCTGTAACTCTAAACTGGTAACCTGTAAAAAAATTTAAAGTGTCGCCTATGGAGATTTGTAGGTACCAAAGTTGTGCGCAATTTTAAAGCATGACATGCTAGGTTTCTATTTATTTACTCGGCGTAACATCATCTTTCACATTATACAAAAAAATTGGGCTAACTTTACTGTTTCTTTTTTTTATTATTTTACTATTCATGAAACTGATTTATTTCCAAAAAACGCGTTTGAAAAATTCCTGCGCAAATATCGTGTGGTGTAAAAAGTTGCAATGATCGCCATTTTATTCCTTAGATTTTCTGCTAATAAAAAAAAAAAAATGTTTGGGGGTCGGTATGGAAGTGGTTAAAGAAGAAGTATAAGATTTTAAAAGATAAACATACATTCTTACCTCCATGCTGATTGTTCAGTTCTTGGCATGCTCTGAGTGGAGAGCAATGACTGTCAGTCACTGCTCTCTGCTCCTGCAGCTTTCACTAGAGTGCCAGGCTGGGAAAGGGGGCGGAAGCTGCTGCCTTTGGCTTAGCTGCATTCCGAGAGGCAAGGTCAGGTGTCAATCAAGTAGTGGAGTGGATCTCCACAATATTGTCAGGATGCTTGCCGAGCTGATAGCGGGCAGTATCTTGCGATCATTTATGTTCCACTTGTATCAGTAGCTATAAATGAAATATATGGATGTGAGAGTTCCCTCCAATAGCTGGAGAGAACGCTTGCATCCATATATTGGGTTTCAGCTACTGATACAAGTGGAACATATATTATTATTCCTGGTTTTCCTGAAGGCTCATATTGAGGGACTTTCTGCACATTCCTTCTGCTCATAGCCAATTTTACAGTATCCAGGATCCGTCTTTACACAATTTGCAAGTTCAAGGATGAATGTGAAATAATTGTGCAATATTGACAGGTTGGTATGGGGTCTGTGATTTGATTTTATAATTGTCTATGTAGTACATGTACAATAAAGTTGTTGGTCTAAATTTTTGTGATACTTTTTAGAGACCCACTTGTGTTATGGTTTTTTCTAGTCTATAACTAGTTTTCTTTATTTTTAATTTTTTTTCTCCTTCCCCAAAGTACCCCAAAGAGATCTCTCTACATGGTTTATATGTAGTATGAGCAGTGCGAGTTTATCTCTTGGCCACATCTTTCATCCAAACATTATAATCTTCGTTTTTCCTGCTTGCTGGTTCTTGCAAGGACTATCCTGCATCTATCTCGTTCCACTGTTTCTAAAGGGATTAGGCAGGTTATCAGTAGGAATCCTTTCCCTGTTAAAGCTCTTCAATTCATTCAGTTGGTGCGTCTTGGGCTTTTCAGCACCAGGCATCTTTTTCCAAGATTTGGCCTTTACATGAAGTTTTACCAGGTTGTTCAGGTTGCAAGTTTTGGCCTTAGTGTCATTAAATCCCAAAACTGTATATGTGTCTATCTTTAAACCAGTGTGCAGAAGCTGGTAAACAATAAATGGTTCCTTATTAGTAAATACCTGGTTGATCCTGTCATTTCTATGGGCTCCCTTACTATGTGTGGCTAAAATATAGCAGCCGATACTCTGGTTGCTACGTTGCCACACTCACTTCACATGCCCAGCCAGCACCTCTGTAAAAGCTAATCATTTCTCCTTTTCTGGGTGCAGCCTCACCTGATAATTTCTGCTGGTTTCAAGGGTGGCTCCAGCAGGTTGAGTGGCTGGTGCCTGCACTTATCCTCTGCCTCTGTCCCTCAGCTCATTTAACCCTTACGACAGCCAGTTGCTATCATACAGGTCTTACTTCCAGCAGGCTTCTCTCCCATCATCTGCCTGTGTGTTGGTTGCCAGACAGCAATCTTGGCTCTGACAGGACTGACCTCTCCTATCAGATGTTCAGGGGACAGGGACAGTCTCCTTACAATGGTATCGCTTTACTCTCACCTGCTTTCCCCTCTAACAATCTGGGCCATACATGGATCGACATTTGACCAGTTCAATGGGGACCAATCGAATTTTGATCCATTTATAGGAACTTTGCTTGTACAGAAGGTTTTCCCCACGCGATCAGCGCCGCTGGCTATAGCATGCAGTGCTCATCGATGTCATTCTGACTGTAGGGAGGTTCAGCGGGGAGGATTCCCCCATCCACCTCGAATGTGTGGATGGGGGAATTGAGGCTTTTTTGTTCTTTTAACCCGCTGGTTAAATAAAAAAAAAGACTCCTCTATGGGCTTATTACTTTAATCTTACACATGTTTTACATCAACTAAACGTTCTGCTTGTTCCTCCCTTTCTCTCATAGGGCAGTGCAGAACAAGTACACTGTACCATGTGACCAGACTATATACAGTGCCTTGAAAAAAGTATTCACACCCCTTGAAATTTTCCACATTTTGTAATGTTAAAACAAAAAACTTAAATGTATTTTATTGGGATTTTATGTGTTAGACCAACACAAAGTGACACATAATTGTGACGTGGAAGGAAAATGATAAATGGTTTTCAACATTTTTCTTTTACAAATATCTGAAAAGTTGAACTAAAATCTAGTGGAACCAATTGTCTTCAGATGTCACCTAATTAGTAAATAGAATCCAACTGTGTGTAATTTAATCTTGGTATAAATACAGCTGTTCTGTGAAGCCCTAAGAGGTTTGTTAGAGAACCTTAGTGAACAAACAGCATCAAGAAGGCCAAGGAACAGACCAGACAGGTCAGAGATAAAGTTGTGGACAAGTTTAAAGCAGGGTAAGGTTATGAAAAAATATCCCAAGCTTTGAGCATCTCACGGAGCACTGTTCAATCCATCATCCGAAAGTGGAAAGAGTATGGCACAACTGCAAACCTACCAAGACATGGCTGTCCACCTAAACTGACAGGTTGGGCAAGGAGAGCATTAATCAGAGAAGCAGCCAAAAGGCCCATTGCAACTTGCCCAGGAGCTGCAGAAATCCACAGCTGAGGTGGGAAAATCTGTCCACAGGACAACTATTGTGCACTCCACAAATCTGGCCTTTATGGAAGAGTGGCAAGAAGAAAGCCATTGTTGAAAAAAAAAGCCATAAGAAGTCACGGTTGCAGTTTGCGAGAAGTCATGGTGCAGCAAACATGGTGCTTTGGTCAGATGAGACCAAAATTGAACTTTTTAGCCCTAAAGCAGAACGCTATGTGTGGCAGGAAAACTAACACTACAAATCACCCTGAACACACCATCCTCACCGTGAAACTTGGTGGTGGCAGCATCATGTTGTGGGGATGCTTTTCTTCAGCAGGGATAGGAAAGCTAGTCAGAGTTGATGGGGAGATGGATGAAGCCAAATACAGGGCAATTTTAGAAGAAAACCTGCTAAAATCTGCAAAAGACTTGAGACTGGGGTGGAGGTTCAGCTTCCAGCAGGACAGCGACCCTAAACATACAGCCAGAGCTACAATGGAATAGTTTAGATTAAAGCATATTCATGTGTTAGAATGGCCCAGTCAAAGTCCAGACCCAAATCCAATTGAGTCTGTGGCAAGACTTGAAAATTGCTGTTCGCATACGCTCTCCATCCAATCGGACTGAGCTTGAGCTATTTTGCAAAGTCAAATGGGCATAAATTTCACTCTCTAGATGTGCAAAGCTGGTAGAGACATCCCCAAAAAAAGATTTGCGGCAAAAGGTGGTTCTACAAAGCGTTGACTGAGGGCAGCTGAATACAAACCCACGCCACGCTTTTCACATGTTTATTTGTAAAAAAAATGTTGAAAACCATTTTCCTTTCACGTTCTACATTTACGTTTTTTGTTGTAACACAAACGTCAAGGGGTATGAATACTTTTTCAAGGCACTGAAGCAGCAAAAAATGTATTTTTATGTGACCCTACACTATTTCTTCCATTATTAGATTTGCTGCTTATAACTGAACTTGTTTAAATGGGTTTAATATCACTTTAAGCTGCTTCAAACCGTTCTTTAACCACTTGACCACTGGGCACTTAAACCCCCTTCCTAACCAGACCAATTTTCAGCTTTCGGTGCTCTCACACTTTGAATGACAATTACTCAGTCATACAACACTTTACCCATATGAAATTTTTGTCCTTTTTTTCACACAAACAGAGCTTTCTTTTGGTGGTATTTAATCACCGTTGGGTTTTTTATTTTTTGCGCTATAAAAGAAAAAAGACTGAAAATTTGGTAAAAAAATGAATTTTTCTTTGTTTCTGTTATAAAATTTAGCAAATTAGTAATTTTTCTAAGGAAATTTTGGCCAAAATTTATACTGCTACATATCTTTGGTAAAAATAAGTACAACTTGGTGTATATTATTTGGTCTTTGTGAATGTTAGAGAGTGCAAAAGCTATGGTGCCAATATCTGAAAATTGATCACACCTGAAGTACTGACGGCCTATCTAATTTCTTGAGACCCTAACATGCCCGAAAAGTACAAATACCCCCCAAATGACCCCTATTTGGAAAGAAGACATTCCAAGGTATTTAGAAAGATGCATGGTGAGTTTTTTTGAAATTGTCATCTTTTCCCACAATTCTTTGCAAAATCAAGATTTTTTTTTTTCTTTTTTTTTTCACAAAATTGTCATTAGGTTATTTCTCACACACAGCATATGCATACAACAAATTACACCCCAAAACACATTCTGCTATTACTCCCGAGTATGGCGATACCACATGTGTGAGACTTTTACCCAGCGTGGCCACATACAGAGGCCCAACGTGCACGGAGCACCTCCAGGCGTTCTGGAGCACCCAGGCCAATTCTTGTATTTCTCTCCTACATGTAAAAATAATAATTTATTTGCTAGAAAATTACATAGAACCCCAAAACTATATATATATATATATATATATATATATATATATATATATTTTTTTAGCAAAGACCCTAGAGAATACAATGGCGGTTGTTGCAACTTTTTATCTTGCACGGTATTTGCGCAGCAATTTTTCGAACGCGTTTTTTTGGGAAAAAAAACAGTTTTGTGCTTTAAAAAAAACAAAACAGTAAAGTTAGCCCAATGTTTTTGCATAATGTGAAAGATGAAGTTACGCCGAGTAAATAGATACCTAACATGTCACCCTTCAAAATTGCACACGCTCGTGGAATGGTGCCAAACGAAATCGCCATAGGTGACGCTTTAAAATTTTTTACTGGTTACATGTTTTGAGTTACAGAGGAGGTCTAGGGCCAAAATTATTGCTCTCGCTCCAACGTTCGCAGTGATACCT
This sequence comes from Aquarana catesbeiana, assembly GCF_042186555.1. Taxonomy (NCBI): domain Eukaryota; kingdom Metazoa; phylum Chordata; class Amphibia; order Anura; family Ranidae; genus Aquarana; species Aquarana catesbeiana. The sequence continues at coordinate 217,569,937 of NC_133332.1, forward strand.
CACATGTGTGGTTTGAACACTGTTTTCATATGTGGGCGGGACTTACGTAAGTGTTCGCTTCTGCATGCGAGCACACACGGACATGGGCGCTTTAAAAAAAATTTTTTATTTTTTATTTTACTTTATTTTAGTTTGACACTCCCCCCCCCCCCCCCCAACCCCCCCCCCACCAAAAAAATTTTTGATCACTTTTATTTCTATTACAAGGAATGTAAACATCCTTGTAATAGGAATATGGCATGACAGGTCCTCTTTACAGTGAGATATGGGGTCAATAAGACCCCACATCTCACCTCTAGGCTGGTAAGCCTGGAAAAAAAAAAAAAAAATCTTGGCTTCGATCGTAGCGGTGAGTCGGTAGAAGCACCGGAGGGTGGCGGGAAGGGGGGGCGTCCCCGCTCACCTCCCATAAGAACGATCAAGCAGGGGAACAGCCGCTATGATCATTCTTGTGGTGTAGGAAATTGCCGGCTGAAAAAGCTGATATCTGAATGATGCCTGTAGCTGCAGGCATCATTCAGATATCCCCGCTCAAAGTCAAGGACGTCGTATGACTGTGGGCGGGAACTGGTTAAAAATTGCGGGGTATTGCAGAGTATTGTGGAGTAGTGCAGGTTATATTGCAGGGTATATTGCTGGGCATATTGCAGAGTATTGCTGGGCATATTGCAGAGTATTGCTGGGCATATTGCAGAGTATTGCTGGGCATATTGCAGAGTATTGCTGGGCATATTGCAGAGTATTGCTGGGCATATTGCAGAGTATTGCTGGGCATATTGCAGAGTATTGCTGGGCATATTGCAGAGTATTGCTGGGCATAATGCAGAGTATTGCGGGGCATAATGCAGAGTATTGCGGGGCATAATGCAGAGTATTGCGGGGCATAATGCAGAGTATTGCGGGGCATAATGCAGAGTATTGCGGGGCATAATGCAGAGTATTGCGGGGCATAATGCAGAGTATTGCGGGGCATAATGCAGAGTATTGCGGGGCATAATGCAGAGTATTGCGGGGCATAATGCAGAGTATTGCGGGGTATAATGCAGAGTATTGCGGGGTATAATGCAGAGTATTGCGGGGTATAATGCAGAGTATTGCGGGGTATAATGCAGAGTATTGCGGGGTATAATGCAGAGTATTGCGGGGTATAATGCAGAGTATTGCGGGGTATAATGCAGAGTATTGCGGGGTATAATGCAGAGTATTGCGGGGTATAATGCAGAGTATTGCCGGGTATTATGCAGAGTATTGCCGGGTATTATGCAGAGTATTGCCGGGTATTATGCAGAGTATTGCGGGGTATAATGCAGAGTATTGCCGGGATGACTGAGCATGGAGGGATGGATGGATGTGACAGCAATTGTCACTGAGCACCGCTGTGGGCACTACAAATGCAGCCCACAGTGGTGCTGCCATCCGACCCCTCCCCCTCTCCCCTCGCACTGTACCGATCAGTACAGAGAGAGGTGGGACGAACCGGCGTCATGATATGACGCCGGTCTGTTGACATGTGATCGCTCCGTCATTTGACGGAGCGATCACATGGTAAACGGCCGCGATGTGCCGGGTCCGGAGGACCCGGTGGTCACGGAAGTTCTCGGGTGCGCGCCCCAGGGGGTGCGCGAGAGCAGTATTCTGGGAGGACGTCCATGGACGTCCACCCAGAACTAGCCGACGGCGCTGCAGCCGTCTTTCGGCTATGGCCCGGTCGGCAAGTGGTTAATTCCCTTGTTTTGGGCCTGTTGGCATTGTTTGCTGTTTACGTTGTTGGTCCGGTTGGTGAAAACAACACCCTTCATAAAGACACCTCATCCCAATGAAGACTAAATCAAAAAAAGGGGGGAATAAAGGGGATTTTTGCGGTGTCAGATGTAGAGATATACAATTGACTTCTTATGAATAAAATATAATATTTATTATCAAAATATATTTAAAAGATGAAAGAAAACAAAGCATACTGTGACTCAACAGTATGAAGTTACAAGCATTTGGTGGTCTACATCACATACAGAGGAGTATTGAATCACAGCCACAAAATATTGCACACTAGCCTGACATGTTTCGCTACTCAAGCTTCCTCAGGGGATGTGCAAGGAGTTTGTTATGTTGAGACCACCCATGCGGTAGTAATACCCATGAGCCATCTGGCAAAGCCCCTGACTTAGTCCCAAATGACCGGATCCCAGGGGGTCAATTTGGCAAGGTCATAGAGGGCTGATAGGGAGACAACTGAATTTTATATTCGTTTGGATGTCTAATAGTCCATACAACACAGTGATGTTAAAAGGGGTTTTGGTCAGACCATGTATAAGGTTTGCTGCTGGGGCAAACTCTGTTTTATGGTCACAGATCCAGTGTCTTCCTCCGGCTCAGGCTGGCTTCCTCCGGCTCAGGCATTGTTTGCTGTGTTGTCCTTAGTTTTATTGCTTGGGGATGTCCCATGGTCAAGACTTAAATTAAAGTAACTTTTGTTGAGGAAAAAAACATTCCCCTCTGTGTGGTCATTGTATATTGCAGGGATTTTATCAAACATTGCAGATTCCTACCTTTTGTTATTCTGAAGAAATAGTGGTTTGTTTGCGTCTGTCCATGAGCAAAATTAATTTGCATGGGAGTGATTTCATAATTATCAGTCAGCTGCTGTACCCGCAGGGCTCTGAGGAAAATTGCAGGGTCTCTGCATCTCTTTAGATGTGATTTACCTTTGGGAATATCTCCCCAAAAAGGACTTTTTTTTTTTTTTTTGCAGGGAATACCCAAAATTTGACTTGTATCTTAGTGCAGACTTTTGGGAAAATCAGTAAACCAAGCATACAAGCAGGAAATTATGTTTCTCGGGGGCGTTCTGTATACCATCTGTGTACAGAACACCTCTAGTTTGCATTATTACATTGCATTTTACATAAAATTTCAGTGCTGCAGATTGAAAAAGAAAGGTCTTTTTTTTTTTATAGCCTTAAATTGCCGTATTACTTGAGTCACAATTGTATGTGCTTTTTTTTTTTTTTTTTTTCTATGAAAGTGAAGTTACCTATGAAAGTTAGTTTATTGTGGTATTGAACCCAAAAGCAAACCTTATATTGCAGCTTACCAATTCTTAGATGTAATGGCTGCATTTTATTTTATTTTTTTTAAACTTTTTTTTCAAAAGCAGCATTAAAGCAAAAAAACAAAAGTGTCATTAATTACAGCTTAGGCCCCTTTTACACTGCCACGACTTACCCATGATTTTGATACAATTTCAGGGAATGCCTGTGTAAACTTGAGGTCTATGGACCTCAACTCGCATGAAAGTCGGGCCAAAGTAGTACAGGGACTACTTTGAGGTTGGCACGACTTGAAGTCACATATATGAATGGTTATTGGAAATCATGGGGAACGACTTGTCATGCGACTTTGTGGTCCCAAGTCGCAGGACAAGTCACACAAGTGTGAAAGAGCCCTTACTAATCCTTATTTTCTTTTTTATTTTAGTTTTTTAGTTTTTATTTTCCTTTACTTCACCCTATAACCCAGCTAGTAACATACTTCCTATTTTAGGATAGCTGCATTCTGGGTGAAGTAGTAAAGTAGCATTGTCAGTCTGGGGAGAAGGTAGTGCAAGACTAGCAGATTTAGATGGACTTGACGAACAAATTGAAGCTGAACTCCAGCTAATACTTCATAAGCAGTTACAGCAGCAGTTTTAATTTTGGATAAATACTCTTGACTTACTGGTTGAATCACCAGGTGAAAATAAAGGCCTAAAAAAATAAACCTAATGCAGTCATCACATGTTTTTGGGTTTATTAATGCTTTAGGCCCCTGTTCACATCGGCACAATTTGACAGGTCAAATCGCAGCCTATTGCCACCAATGGCACTGTCACAATCGGTGCGCCGCCAACTTTGCAGCGCCTTGCCGATTTTCCAAAAGTAGTTCCTGCACTACTTTTGGGGGCGACTTCAATAGGCATCTGTGCATGGACCAGATGTTTTTCAAGTCGCCCCCAAAGTCAAACTGAAATGCGGGTTTGAAATTGTGCAAGTTCAGATGAAGTCGCACGATTTTAAAGCCGTGTTCAGTGTGAACAAGGGCTTGGGGAGTCTGTGTCCTGTGCTGTACCCTAAGGTAATTCAATACTGTATCTGCTGTTTACATGGATCATCTGTTTTTTTTTTTATGGAGTGTGCATTATCCTCACATTCTCATTTAGGGGGGATTGGTGTGCCAGAGTGTTTTGAATTTACTTTATTTGCCCCTCCCGCTGAAAAGAGACGTTCTCAATTCCCAGAGCAGCCGACATTTCATGCAAACGTGGGCTGCTGCCTGTTTTAGGTCGCATGGTAAAGTGCTGATGTGTGCACTATTCACAGCTTGCTAATAAGGTCTCTCCAGCTGCAGCGGGAATAAAAGAGAATTTGATTTGTGCCGGAGAATTTCTTTACGTTTGAACTTTGCTAGGAGCTGACCCAACAGCCCACCTGGGAAACGGTTTCCTCCGCTTGTTCCTCGTAATTGAGCACAGATTGCAGTTGTGAGTGGGGGAGAGCAGCTTTCTAAATATGCTTAACGTGGGTGCTTTTGGTTTTATTTATAACAAAATAGATATATAATGTAGTGATGTATATGTCACACTTCTAAATGTACTGTCCAGTCAGACATACAGATGTACCTTTTACAGGCAATCTTCAGCTTTTTAGGCTACTTGTATGAACCTGATCATCATAATATGCATTTTTTTACCAATAATTTTATATTCTAAGATTTTATTTTATATTATACAAATAAGATCATATTTGTATTTCTTTTTTCTAAGTATATATGTACCATAGAGGTAGCCTTTTGTACAACTCACTGCCCTACCTGTTTGGGCTAATGGTGGATCTCACTAAATTGGGTGATACCCACTTTGAGCACCTCCTCTTATAAGCCCCCTAAGTACTTCCACACAACAGCATTATGAACAACTTACCATAGGGATACATTTCTCCAAATTTTTCAGCTCAGCCATTATTTATTTTAAAATGTTTGATTTAAAAGAAATTTGGTATTAAAGTAGAGGGGGTTATTTTTCTTTTAAGTTGCTGATGGTGAGCTCGAATTGCCTGTAGTTGATACAGATAAGTGTGCAGAAAGATCATTTTAGGATGTTTCAGCCCTGCTATTTCTAATTACCAAAGTATTGCATTTTAGTTGATGGCATTGACCCCAACTACAAGATGGAGCAACACGCGAAGAGAACACCTTTGCACGCCTCTGCAGAGATGGGCCATACAGATATCTGCCACATGCTTGTTCAGGTGAATGTTGCATTTATTTATTTTTAAAATACACCTTAGCTCTGCTTTTTGTAAAAAAGGGGGAGGAGGGAAGAACCTCCAAAAGACAGTCCACTCAAGAACATACGGATATTAGCCTAAATATCTTTATTGATTATCCCAATTAAAACAGTATATCTATCCAAAAACCATAAATTAAAAAATAGGACAAGGGTCCTACACAGCATTGGTGGCCACCGATATTATCCACATACATAAATCAATCATGCATCCGCACACACAACAAATTTATAAGGAAGACCCGGGTCTGATCTATATTCCATCTACTTCCTAAATAAAGTTATGAATAGATTGGTTGTAACCACTTCGGTCCTCACTAGGTGAAGTGCAGGTGCTGGTGTTTGAAAAGATATCCATCCGGATATTAGTGACGAGGAGAAACAAACTTAAATACAGAGCAGGCTGATGAATGGAGTGTCCCCGTGTTACCGGCTGTATAGCAGCAGTTAGAGGGCAAGATTATGTATTCGGTAAGGGAACAAACGGCAGATAGCAATAGATAGTGTGCTTCCTGTATGTTGGAGCACTACATAGCTCACCGTTTGACGTCTTCAACCAGAAAGTTCCAGAGCCCATAGAGGACAGTAGTAGCCGCGTTGACTTGGTGTAGGGGAGCAGACATGCGGTGTGTTCGTCTGTGCTGACAGGAGCTGTTGCTTCCGGGTCTTTCCGTGGGGATGTACGGTGTGTCACAGAGTTCAAAAGTATTCCGCGCTTGGTCTGTCAGATTACCAGGGGAAGCGCATAGCTCAACCCGATGTCTCGAAATTTTCTCAGATCGCTTCTGTATATTCAAAGTTGATTCCTCATCTATGTGTGGAGATCCATGTCCCACCAGTGCATAGGTTAGACGCTAATTTAGTTAATTTGGTCCCTAGAACAACCATTTTTGATTGTCGATCATCTAATGTCATTCCAATCAACAATGGATTAGTGGTATAAAGGGTACTATTATTCATGTAGGCAATATAGGCCGGTAAATCGAATCCTGACTATACCCCAAACCTACTTTGGATGAATTTAAGGTGTTCCACTTCTTTTTCTCTTTAGCTCTGCTTTTTGCCAAAAAAAAAAAAAACTGGACTGAGGGACTCTGCTGTTTGGTGCCGTATTTCCTGCCAGCTAAACAGCAGATTTATAAAGCTGCTTATGTAATATCCATAAACCATCTAATTCAAAAGTGACAGCCTTTTCTTTTGCCAGGGCTAGGTGCTAGATAAATGAGAAAGAGAGACCTAAGAACCTATAGGCAAAACTTTTTTCTTTTCATGTTGGATAGTTTAAGAGGGAGAGTTTTAACCCCTGTAAGATTTTTTTTTTCTTTTTGCACCATCTGTGTCCCATTGCAGAGATTTCCCTTCACTTCCTGTCCCATAGCTAAACAGGAAGTGAAAGGAAATCCCTGCAAATTAAGGGAATTCCTTGGGGGCTCCTAGGTCACCAGAATTAGTGCCCCCATTGGAAGATTTACCATTCTTTACTTTTCTGGGGACAACCCAAAATTGGGGGTTTTTCTTTTTCAATAATAATGGTAAACAGGACAAATAGGGGGAATCTACCTATAGAGAGGGGGAGTCTCCCTAATGGGGGCACAGACAGCAATAAAATATGACAAGCTTTCTAATCTTTCTGCACTCTATCAAAAACTAACAAAGTTTTGCCTTTAGTCATACTATAAAAACTGGTATGAGATCAAATGAAATCTTTCAAGATACCACTGCCTTGAAAATGTCATTGGTTTGCGCACTTTGTCCACTAAGTAATCTTGGCATAATTTTTTATGGGTTTTAGTGCATCAGTTAGTAAGAACTTTTTTTCCCCATCCACTCCAGGCTGGTGCTAACTTGGATAATTGCTCTGAGGATCAGAGGACACCCCTGATGGATGCAGCTGAGAACAATCATTTGGAATCTGTTAGGTATCTTGTCAGAGCTGGAGCTTTGCTTGATCCCAAAGTAAGTTGATCGTCTTTAGCAGTTGGGTCTGAATTCATTCTGTCACCTGAAAAATCTGTTTTTAAATCTTTCTCTGTTTCCAGGACTCTGAAGGTTCCACATGTTTGCATTTGGCTTCCAAAAAAGGTCACTTTGATGTAGTGAAGTATCTGCTCAGCAATGAGCACATGGATGTCAACTGCCAGGTAAGGCTGCAGAGGATTAGACACTAGCTAACCAACTGTAGGCCAACCCAGGATAAATCCCTTCTGTTACCAGCATGCCTCATTTTTTGCTAATGTTCTAGCAGGAAAGACGTGTTTTATTCAGCTTTGCTGTGTAAAAGACTAATCTGTTTTAACTAATAACATTTTTCCTTCAATAAAGACCTTCTCTATTTCGCTGCTAGAGCTGGTCTTTTCAACTGCAACTGTCTGCTATGACTGTCCTCTGCCTGGGTTTTGGAGCAACATGTTCCGACCCTACTCAAATGGACACGGTGGGGGTAGCCTGGAAGTGACCTCTGGCCATTGGGTCCTGTATAGTGCAGTGTTCTTGGTAACAAGTTAGTTAAGCGGAGCTAACTTTCCAGGTCCAGAGCTGCCAGCATTGCCTATGCCACTTTAGTCACCTTTGGCCATCCAACTCTCATCTGCTGAGGCTTTCGCTGCAGTCATGCAAGGCTTTATGGCTCAAATCACCCAGTTATTTGCCAACTGTGACTGCAGAGGCCACAAGCATGCCCCAGCACCCTTACCATGCAGATACTGTATCTGCTCTGCCTGTGGCCTTAGCGGCTTATGAGCCATCAGCCGTAGAGACACTGATTCTGAGTTGCTCCAGGTAGTGTGAGCTGAATTTATCCTGAAGGAGTTGTAGTATTCAGCTATTACTCCCAAAATAAGAGAGACTGTTTTGGCTCCAATCGATGCAGTGCCTAGTATTCTGAAACTAAATGATCAGCTTGTTGCTTCTACCGGTGTTTCCAGTCTTGGGTCTTTTGGAGCTGTCTGTTGTGCCTGCTGTTATAACATCCTAGATAGAGATTGGAAGCACCCTGACAAGATGTTATTTCCCCCAAATGCCTTGAAAATGTTTGGAGAGGATTTTATACAGAAGTAGGCTATCCTCAATGCGGTATTTAGTAGTGTCCCACCTTAACAAAGTGACTAGCATTCATGTAGAGGATGCACACATCTTTAAAGTGATTGTAAAGGCTCGTTTTTTTATTTTTTTATTAAATAACAAACATGTAATACTTATTATGGTTTTGCACAGAGTGGCCTGGATCCTCCTCTTCTCAGGTCCCTCTTTGCTGGTCCGTGCCCCTCAGCCAGCAGCTTGCTACAGGGGGTGCACTTAAGCCAAGTCAGAGCCCTGTGTATCCATTCAGACACGAAGTCCCGACCAGGCCCTGCCCCCTCTCTCCCCAGATTGACTGACTTTGACAGCCGTGAGTGCCAATGGTGCCACTGCTCTGTCTCAGTCAATCAGGAGGAATGTCCTGGATGGCTGAGGGGATCGTGGACATTGCTGGAGAGCGAAGGGGCTCAGGTCGGTAATTAGCGGGGTGCTGGGGGGCCTCTATACACGGAAGGTTTTTTATGTTAATGCATAGAATGCATTAAGATAGAAAAAAAACTTCTGCCTTTACAATTTCTTTAAGTACTCAACTGATAATCAGTTGGAAGTCCTTTCCATAACATTTCTCCCTTTTAAGCTGGCACCCTTAAAAGGGATCTTACCACTGCTGCTGTTAATCCCTTGCTTTTTAGAATGCTTGAAGCAATGGCTGTAGCTTTAAACTTTAGTTGCAAAGGTTTGCTGGATACTTCCTGGCTTACCTCCCACGTCAGTGCATGAGTAAAATACTTTGGCTGAAGTGTTGGACTTTGGAACCTCGACCAAGATGCGTTTTGTTTGCATGGCATTTAAGGGATGTCTCTTCAGATCTACTCTGATACCACTTTAAGGGTGCTAATGGTGTAAAGAGGACCTACCTTCCTAAGTGGTTGAAGCCTAAGGAACAGACAGCAAAGTCGTCTTTTCCTTTTCTGTTAGAAAAAGACCCTTTTGTTTCCCTACTCTTGCATCCCCATCTTCAAGGCTTTCCCCAAGCTTGGCTTCCAGTCCACTCACAAGATCTTGGTCTCAAAGTTTGCCAGATCCTTCTGACAAGCTTTTTTTTCTTATGAAGGTGTGCCACGACTTTCCAGAATGGTGATGGGGGTATGGGGTAAACTTGTTAACACTTAGACAGCTTGCATCTCAGAAACACACTATCGCCTTATGCTGCTTACAGCAGGGGTCCAGTGCATCCTGGTTCACTGTTTTAGGTTTGATTTCAGCCTGAATATTTAGCTGAATTCTGACCTGAAATGGACCATAAGACACACAGGGCTCCTGTGCAAATTCGCACCAGAGCCGCAGCTGACATATGTGAACCAGCTCCTTAAAGAGCTGGTCAAAATCTCCTGCTATCGCGAATTGGAATGCGGGGAATCCACATCCAATTCGCAATGGCATGAACCCAGCCTGAAAGGAAAGCATACCTGCGTTACCTCATCTTCCCAGCGCATAGTTTCCTACATTTTGCTGTGGGGCACCTACATTAGCAGTTCACGGCCCTGCCCTTCAGCCTGTCATCTGCACCTTGGGTTTTCACCAAGGTGCTGGCTGCAGTAATAGCACTGGAAACGACTTATTTTCCATTTTTTGGCAGGAGTCATCCTTGGCACCACATAGCTGCAGGTAACTTGGACAGTAGAAGGGTCCCACCACCTGATCAACATCCTGGAGCTCCAAGAGATAAGGCTGTATCTGCAGCATTGAACCATCCTGCTGGAGGGGGATTCAACATGGATTCAGTAGCCTAGTGCTACATTAGTGGCATACATCAATCATCATGGAGGAACCTGAAGTCTCACTGCAGCAGGAGAGGTAGCTGTACACCACTCACCGCTGGGACAAAAAAAAACAAAAAACCTTTTCTTTATCGTACATCATAGGACACAGAGCCTTAAAGAGGAAGTAAACCCTGATGGGTTTTACTTCCTCTTTGTTTCCCTGCAAAGGTAAAGCATAATGGGCTACTATGCATCGCATAGTAGCCCATTATGTGATACTTACCTGCAGGAGAAGCCCGCGATGTCCCAGTCTTCATCGCTAGCAGTGAGCGTCCATTCTTCACCCCTCTTCCTTCCAGGGCCTCGAACTCCGGCTCTGTGACTGTCCAGAGTCGCGTGATGTCACTGAGCCACCAGTCACGACATGACCCGAGGTAGATACGGCACAGCGTGCCCTTTCTAACGCCGCGCATGCGCAGTAGAAATCACCGTATGGCGATTTGCAAAGATCTCCTAGACCGTGTACGTCTAGGAGACATTTAAAGCACCTACAGGTAAGCCTTAATCTAGGCTTACCTGTAGGTTAAAGTGGTCTGTAAGGGTTTACAACCACTTTAAGTAATTAATGGGTTATGGGCCACCTTCAGGTGATGGACACTGGTATACCCAATAAAGGAAGTTCACTCCCTATATAACCCCTCCTCCTTCCAGGAACACATCAGTTTTTTCGCCAGTGTCTAAGGTGTTGGTCATGAGTGAAGATGTGCTCTGAGGAGCACCAGGAGGGATCCATGCTGGATTTAAGTAACCTCCACACACCAGATCCATCCAAGCCACTGAGGCCTAAGGATGGTACCCGGGCCTCGCATAGAAGAATGAAATTTTGCCTGTAAGCCTCTCTTTTGAGGGCTGGACCCCAGGAACTAGGACTCTTTTTGGTCATGCTACATTGCCTAAAGTTGCTACTGAGGGGTGCTATAAAGGTCCAAATGAGTGGAACCCTTAGTAAGGAACCCAGTCTTTGAAGGTCTACTAACGCTGCCCACCGTGATGGGTGAAGTTTGGATCTGTCTGTTTTCAGCAGTATCCTGCAGCGAGAAAAAGGTAAGGGAAAAAGCTTAGGAACTGTAAAAAGTCCACCTATGCCTTTTTCCTCCATATGAAAAACATTGTAATGCCTTAAAATCTCAGCAGCTCTGTGTCCAGCTTTAAACAGCATGTGTGTGTCCCAGCAGCTTTTTTTATTAGTTCTTAATTGAACAGAGGTGTTCCTCTCCCCCTGGGGGAACTAAGGGGCTGGGGGTACAACAGATTGCTATCTATAATGGCTCTTGTGTAAAACACAATTGCCTCATACTGGTGAAAACCCCCTACTCCCTGCGGTGGCGGCTTCCTATGGATATTACTTTAAAGGCTCGCATTTTGTTGTCAGACTGCCGTTTACTAAGCCTTGTTGCGCCCCAGCCTGTGGACTGAGGTTCATTTAAAAAAAAAAAAAAGCGGGTACTGGAAGGGGCGTGGCTTAAGGCAGGTGGCATCGTGTGCAGGAATCATCTTCCACGTGACACACGGCGCACAGCTGAGGACATCAATCAGGTTTACACCTGCAGTGTGTTATAAAACAGACGCTCTCATTGTCAGAAAATCTCTTAAGAGCAACTGAAGAGAAGAAGTCTGTCACATGTAAGGGGTGTATACAGGCATTTGCAGTACAGGAAATACATTGTTACTCAGCATCAAGCTGATCTTTATGGTGAAATTGTTTTGCTAGACTTTTGCTCAGCAAGTAGTACATTTTTACTAGAGTACCTCTGCTTTTGTGCTTAGCACTAGCTAGGGCTTCCAGAGTTACCTCAAAGGTACCAAAAATTCCACCCCCAGGCGCTATGAACTCCAGTCATGCCTCGACACTGTCATCCTCTCCAGAGATATCAGTTATGGCAAGCAAGGGTGAGTCATTGGAACCAATTGGTGGTGCAACTGCTTCTCACACTTCAGCCCCTGTATACGTGACTGAAGATGCATTATCCTCTGCCCTGCAGGGCTTAGAAGGAAGATTTGCGGCTTTAATCGCATTCTCTCCATCCAAACGGATAGGAAGCGTGCCAGATCCCCCTCCCCATAAAACCCTTTACCAAGGGAACAGTGGGCACAGGATGAGGTATTGCCCTCAGCCGGTCACAGGGAAAAACAAGCCAACTGTTGGTGAACCTTTTTCAGCCTCGCAATCTGAGAGATTGCTGGTACAAACTCTTACGGAGATGGTTCTTTCCACTTTCATGCTACCCCTAACACAGTCAGCTGAAAGTTTGGTTTCTTCCTTGGGTTCTTTAAAGCCCTTACAGCTTTTACATGCATTTCCGGTCCATGCATTACTAGAAAAGCTTATTTATGATGAATGGGATCACCTGGATAAGCATTTTCTTCCTCCAAAGAGATTCTCAGTTCTCTATCCCATGGAGGAGAAATTCACCAAAGAATGGAAAGTACCAGCAGTTGGCGCTGCGATTTCCAGTGTGAACAAAAGTTTATTTTGTCCAGTAGACAATGCACAAATGCTTAAAGATCCAAGAGATAAAAAGTTGGAATTTCTGTTAAAATCCTCTTTTTCCTTGGCAGGTGCGGTTACTCAGCCTGCAGTTGCAGCAATAGGCATCTGTCAGTCCCTAAGGGACCAGTTTAGACAGGCCCTTAAAGAGGTCCCTGCACACAGGCCCATGATTTGGCCGAACTACCAAGGGCGCTATGTTTTGTCAAACACTATGAAAGACTGTATTCACCAAGCATGAAAAAAAAATTTTTTTTGGTCAGCGAAGCACCTTGTAAAAGGCTTCTGACTAGTTTCCCTTTTCATAGGGATCGACTATTTGGGGAGGATTTGGTCAAACACATCCAAATGATTTCTAGTGGGAAAGGTACTCTTTTGCCCAAAAGAAAGTATAAACGTTCTTCATTTAAACAGACTCCTTCCCCTGCACCGGGGCATCGCCTCTAGGCAGTGGCAATGGCTTCCACTGTCAGACTCTAGAGGAAAGCCTCAGGGTCAGGCCCCGGCACAGAAAATTCAGCCACTGTATACATGACTGAAAATGTGTTTTCCTCCACCCTACAGGGCCTAGAAGGAAAAATAGCGACTTTAATCGTATCCGCTATCCAAAGGGATAGGAAGCATGTTAGATCCCCCTTCCCCACCTTAGACCTCTTATCAAGGGAACAGTGGGTAGAGGATGAGGATGAGAAAACCTTCACAGCCTTTTCAGGTGTTTCCTGTACAATCACAGAAAAGCAAGCTTTAGGTTTTTTTCAACAGACTCATTCTAGATCTAAAGAATCTAAATCAGTTCCCAAAGATCTGCTCCTTTCAATGGAGTCGATCAGGTCAGTAGTTTCTATCCTACAAGGAGGAGAACTTCTGGCGTCATCAGGGATGCATATCTGCATGTCCCTACATTTTCAGCTCACCAAAGGTCTTTGCGGTTTGAAGTAAAACAACAGCATTTCAGTTTGTAGCCTTGCCCTTCGGGCCAGCTACAGCACCCCGAGTGTTCACAAAACTGCTGGCCCCACCTCTAGCCAGGTTAAGGGCACAGGGCATAACAGTCTTGGTGTACCTAGACGATCTATTGTTAATAGACCAATCGATGGCTCGTTTGGAGCAAAGTGTACGCATTACAACCAATTACCTGAAAAATCTGGGTTGGATTCTTAACCTAGAGAAGTCTTCCTTAATACCGCTAAATAAGCTAGAGTATTTGGGTCTGATCATAGCTACAGCCTAGAAAAAGGTGTTCTTGCCTCAGGCAAAGATCAACTCTATGCGAGAGCTGGTGCGGATGGTCAGGTCGAAAGGAAATCCCTCAATTTGCCTTTGCATGAAGTTGTTAGGAAAGATGGTGGCTTCATTCGAAGCAGTCCCCTATGCCCAGTTTCATTCGAAACTGTTGCAAAACAGTATCCTGTGTGCTTGGAACAAAACGATCCAAGCTTTGGACTTGCCAATGCGGCTGTCCCCAAGGGTGTCCCAAAGCCTCAGTTGGTGGTTACTAACCCAGAATCTGCTGAAAGGAAAATCCTTCAGACCAATAGCAGTACTAAAAAGCAGTACTAGGGTAGACAACTGTCCAGGGACAGTGGTCAAGAACCGAAAGAACTTTGCCCATCAACATCCTAGAGATTCGGGCGGTGCGTCTGGCTCTGAAGGCCTGGACTTCCAGGTTGAGGGACTGTCCTGTCAGGATCCAATCCAACAATACCATGGCTGTTGCCTATATTAATCACCAAGGGAGCACCAAGAGTCTCTCAGCGCAGTGAGAGGTGAACCATATTCTAACTTGGGCAGAAAGGAATGTTCCGTGCCTATTAGCAGTCTTCATTCCGGGAGTAGAGAATAGGCAGGTGGACTGCTTAAGTCACCAGCAGTTATTCCCAGGGGAATGATCTCTTCACCCCGACATTTTTCGGACTGTTTGCCAAAGATGGGGGACTCCGGACGTAGATCTTCTAGCATCCAGATTCAACATGAAGTTAGTCAACTTTGTGGCCAGAACAAGGGATCCATTCGCATGTGGAACGGATGCGTTGGTGACCCCGTGGGATCAGTTCTCACTGATCTATGCATTCCCCCTATTCAGTTGCTGCCACAACTTCTTTGCAGGATCAAGCTGGAAAGAAAGCCGGTAATTCTGGTAGCACTAGCATGGCCCAGAAGGTCATGGTATGCAGAAATCGTAAAGATGGCGGTGGAGGATCCATGGTCCTTTCCACTAAGGCCAGACCTGCTCTCATAGGGGCCGATATTCCATCCTACTTTACGAACGCTAAATTTAATGGCCTGGCTATTTAAACCCACATTTCGAATAAATGTGGGCTTTCCGGGCCAGTTATCTCTACATTGATTAATGCAAGGAAGCCAGCTTCCAGAATTATATATTAGAGTGTCTGGAAGGCTTATGTTTCCTGGTGTGAATCCAAGGGTTGGCACACTCGGAGATGTATTATAGGCAGAATTCTTACCTTTCTACAATTAGGTGTAGAGATGAAATTGGTCTTGAGTACTATTAAGGGCCAATCTCAGCTTTATCAATCTTATTTCAAAAACCACTTGCTACGCATTCTTTAGTCCAGGGTTTTATGCAAGGGGTGATGCGGATTAATCCGCCAGTTAAATCACCTTTAAACCCTTTGGGACTTGAACTTAATTGTCAGTGTTACAAAAACAGCCATTTGAATCGATACAGCATATTCCCTTAGTCCTTCTGACAAGGAAGCTGGTGTTCTTGGTTGATATATCCTCAGCAAGGAGGGTTTCGGAATTGGCTTTTTCGTGTAAAGAGCTATATTTGATTATTCATGAGGACAGAGTGGTGTTACGCCCTCGTCCAGACTTTTTCCCAAAAGTGGTTTCAGATTTTCACCTGAACCAAGATAACATCCTGCCATAATTTTTTCCAAAACCATGTTTCAGGGAAGAGAAGTCACTACATTGTCTTGATGTAGTGTGAGCAGTGAAAATCTATTTAAAGACAACTGCTCAGATTCGTAAGACTGATGTCTAATTTATTCTGCCAGATAAGGACAAAGGAAAAGAAAGGACAGGCAATGTCGAAATCCACTGTCGCTAAGTGGATTTGGCAAGTTATAATTGAAACTTATAATTTAAAGGGTAAGATTCCCCCTTTTCAAGTTAAGGCGCATTTACCAGGGCGGTTAGTGCTTCTTGGGCAGTGCGTCACCAGGCCTCCGTGGCTCAGATCTGTAAGGCCGCAACTTGGTCTTCAGTGCATACATTCACAAAATTTTATCAGGTGGATGTAAGGAGGTATGAGGATATCGCTTTCGGGTGCAGTGTGCTGCAGGCAAGCAGTATAAGTCCTCAAGTGTGAGGGTACCCTGCGGTTGTGTCTCCCTCCCCTCCAGTAGCATTGCTATGGGACGTCCCATTAAGTAATTACGGCTCTGTGTCCCATGATGTACGATAAAGAAAATAGGATTTTTATAACAGCTTACCTGTAAAATCCTTTTCTTGGGGTACATCATGGGACACAGAGGTCCCTCCCCTCTTTTGGGATTTAAGTATATTGCTTTGCTACAAAAACTGTTGTGCTCCTGGAAGAAGGAGGGGTTATATAGGGAGTGAACTTCCTGTATTGGGTATACTAGTGTCCATCACCTGAAGGTGGCCCATAACCCATTAAGTAATTACTTAAGGCTCTGTGTCCCCTGATGTACTCCAAGAAAAGGATTTTACAGGTAAGCTGTTATAAAAATCCTATTTTTTTATTTATCCAGTTCCAAAGCAGACCATTGACACAACACCCCAATTAGCGAACATCTAAGATTAATTTCAAGTGGGGTGAACTGGAGTGTCAGAGTTTGTGTTGGAAGTAGAGCGATTAGGCTTTTAACCCCAAAGGCGAGCAATGTGCACCTTTGTATGCGTTTTGTGCGGAATCTATTTGGGAATGATGGATCCATGAGTTTGGCAGCAGATCTGAAGCAGTGTTTAAAACTACAGACAATATCTCATTTCCTCTTGTCCCTTCCAAGTCACACCTGTTTCCACAGACAACCTACTTCGTTTGAAAAACTTTGTCTGGGAGATGAGCCCGTATGGAAATCTTTCTCCTCTTCTTACGGTATCTTGCTTGCAGTTGCATCCCAGCACGACCCTCCCTATTTACGCAAATGGGAAAAGAACCTTAACACCACATTCTCGGAAGACCAAAATAACCGGTTACTCCTATTTGCTCACAAGTCTTCCCTTTGCAGTAAATACCAGGAGATTACATTCAAAATCTTGACATGCTAGTATCGGACCCCATCAGTACTAGCATCACTTTTTCCCCAGACACAGCCCGTTATGTTGGCTATGTGGCGCCCAGACTGGTACACTACTCCATATCTTCTGGGACTGTCCAAAGCTTCGCCCTTACTGGCAACAACACCTACAGATCGTTCACAAACTTACGGGCATTTCTCTTTTTGACAACCCAACTGCAGTGCTCCTTAATGTACCCCTGTTTCACTCTTGTCTGTGTACATTTTAAAAGTCAAAGTAGCAGCAGTCAAAGTAGCAGACGGACTTCCCTAGCTAATGTATATGTGTGAATGCGCTACTTTCAGATTATCACCACTTATATTATTCCCTTTTTCAAAACAACCACTTATAAATATTATCATGTGCTTTAAATCAAACCAAAATTAAACATCCAATGCATCAAAAGTCCTTTAAATGTGCTCCAAAATTCTTCATCTATAATTGTGACTGCCGTGCTCCTATGTTCCTTTGACAATCATGTGTGACTTGGTGAAACACCTCCACCATCCAGATTGGCCACTCACCAGATGCTTATATAAAGATGTGCCTTTGGTTCATTCAAGGGATAACCACTCCTCACCGGCTAACCTTGGACTCTAGTATTCCTCATATAGAAGTATAGGGACAAAAAGCGATCATAGCGCAATATGTTTAAAATATTTATTTAAAAACCAAAGAAAGAGTATTCACTCACATTTAAAAGTGCCCTCGAGCCGGCACGAAGCTTATCCAGCAGTTACGGGCGGGTGTCTAGCTGTGTGCATGGTCCGCCTGTTGATAATGTGCGATATCCACGCTTGGCTTGCACCTCAAGCCTCATTCTTGTTCCCGTTCCTGTCTGGTCACGTGATACGAAAAAATCTCCCAGCAGCCTCTACGCGTTTCGCATCATAGAATGCAACATCAGGAAGACTTCCCTAGCTGCAGTGTCTAGACTCAGGGAAGTGGCCCTACACCCAGAGTTGTTTCTGTGGGGGATGCCAAATGTGGACGTCTTGCCCCCTAGGTTCAGCAACAGACTGGACAGGTTTATCTCCACATGCAGGAATCCTGAAACAAAAGCGGTGGATGCTCTGATGTCTCTGTGGGATTAGTACAACCTGATCTATGCCCGGAAACGTCTTACTCATCTGCTTTGCAAGATTGAAATCAATGGCATTCAGATTATTTTAATTGCTCTGGACTGGCTCAGGCAGATGTGGTATGCCAGCCTGGTAAGTCTCCTGACACACAATCCTTGGGCAGTACCACATCTATCTGGATCTTCTGTTTCAAAATAACAATTTACCATCCCGTTTCATGGTCACGGGCTTTAATGGCAATGCTGGTAAAGCCCAGGTTTTGAAAGATTGGGGCATCTCTGAATCATTGACTTCCACAATGCTAAAAGCTAGGAAGTCTACATCCCGCAAATGTCACTTGGTGTCTCGGGGCTTCCACCGTTGAAGCTTCACAATGGTGGGGAAACCTCTCCTTCCTAAAGCTGAGTTTGGACCACCGTTTGCCTCTCAGCACTATGAAAGGTAAGATTTCTGCCCTTTCACTCTTTTATCAGAAACCGTTGGCCTCACTCCTCGATACTCCTTGATTCCTTTGTACAAGGAGTCTTCCATGTAGCTCTCCCTGTTCGTTCCCAGTGTCTCGGTAGGATCTGAATCTGGTTCTCTCTGCTCTACAGAAACCACCTTTGAACCCATTAGAGACATAGACATTTGCCTCTGAGTTTATGGCTACAAGGAATACCGCCTTGTAGGTGAGAGAGGCAAATGCAGAGTTGACAGACTTTTTCTGCAAAGAACTGTTTCTGGTTTTGCATAGGACAAGTTGGTGTTGAGGCCATGGACAACTTCTTGCCTTGGGTAGTTTCCACCTTTCAAATCTACGATCCCTCTGCCCAGTTCCACTTCACCAAAAGGAAATGTTCCTTTGTTGTCTAAAAGCCACTGCTTCTTTCAGAAATATGTGCAACCTTTTTTGTCATCCCAGATTGTCACCATTGGGGTGCACCAGCTCATCATTCTACTATTCTCTAGGTTACAGATCATTATTCTTTTCTCAGTCTTAAGGATTGGGTTTCACCTTTTCTTGTCAAGGTGCGTGCTAGTGGATTTCTAAGTGTTTTTTTTTGGCTTGGTTTCCACCCTTTCTTGTAAGGGCACACTCTATTAGTGATTCTTGAACTTTTCGGCGTCAAGCAACTATTTTCCAGATATGCAAGACTTCCACCTGGTCTTCTTTTTACATGTTGTCCAAGTTCTAACAGGTGGACATTGCCACTCGGGGTGTAAAGTCCTTCAAGTGGCTCCTTGAATGGACTCCAAGCAGAGTATTTTATGGTGAGTACAAAAGTACTGTTTTCCATGTTTTGTGAGCATGCTTCTTTTTTACCTTGGTCTTGCCTATAATCATCTGCCGGGTACTTGTGGAGCAGTTCATTTTTCATTATTCAAGTGATTCCTGCCAAGGCATTAAAATCACACCCTGGTGTCACCATTACCCTGTCACCCACTTTCCTGCTCATTTGCATATCTTAGGTGTTCTTGATATTTTTCTGTTCAGCCTTGTCACTGATAAAATTTTTGCTTATTAATTTTTGTAGTTCAGATATAATAGTGTTTCTATCCATATTTGTGGAAAAAGAACATTGACAGCTGCTGTTCTGATCATACAATGGTACGTCTTTCTGACTGTGCCTTTGTTTCTCTTGTAGGATGATGGTGGTTGGACACCGATGATTTGGGCCACAGAATACAAACACTTGGAACTTGTTAAGCTGTTACTATCCTGCGGAGCTGACGTCAATATCCGGGACAATGTAAGTGCGACATCTTTTTAGGATTTAGCCTAAAAACTCCACTTGAAGCTCACACTTATACTCTTTGTGGATACTTGTTCTATTGTATGTGCTTTTGTACTATGTGGCACAAACAGTTCTGGTCTCCAACCACTTACATCTTCAGAGTCCTCCATGTAGAGGCCAGCAGCCTATATCTTTAAAGAGAACCAGTCATGTGTGCAGTGCAAAAGAATGTCATATTATACAGGTTAGTTAAGAATGTAAACAACTATATTTTGTTACTTGACACTGTTCTGGAAACCATATGTGAGGTCTGACAGTTGCTAATCCTAAAGTCTTACTGCAGGTGACCTCTGACTCAAAGGTATATCAAGTAAATTAAGGGGAGAAATGTAAATCTTTCTTTAATAACAATTTGAGACTAAATATTTATCTTTATGCAAATGTCCAGTCATGACTAGTTCTGTTTAAAAAAAAAAAAATCAATACTCTCAAAACCAATTTTTTTACTTTGCTGTGGTTTATGGCAAAAGGTACAAAAATTACAAAATTGCCTGACATACATGAAGCATGAAGTGCAAATCTAAGCAACTTTTATTCGGTGTAATCTTGAAACCCCCATACCTGGTAGACAATGACTCTGAATTGAGGCTTCATAAATAAAGACTAATATGTTCTAACATTTCCTCTTTATACTCTTCATTCTCAGGAGGAAAACATATGTCTGCACTGGGCAGCTTTCGCCGGATCTGTTGAAATTGCCGGGATCCTTCTGGACTCTAAATGTGACCTTAGGGCTGTCAACATTCATGGCGACTCCCCACTTCACATTGCCGCTCGGGAGAACAGATACGAATGTGTTACGTAAGCAAAAAGCATTTACAGCAGGCAATGAGATGTACAGTTAGAAGTTTACAAGGATACTGTTCCACCCTTCTGGAAATATATTTTGTTTAGATGTTCCAACTATGCTAGCAAATTTCACCCTTTTTAATGATGGCGGGATCTGAAATTTAAACTGAACCCAAAAGTTAGGTCTGTTTGTACAATCCACTTTATATTTACTGCCAGCCAGTGTGAAGTGTCTACCTAAATAAATTAAAATATTAAAATTGGACTAATTATGTAGGTAGGGAAAGTCCCCTACCCTACCTGTGGCCCAGCTAAAGTGACTCTAAACCATAATTAACAATTTAATATATTGCAGCTTATCAGTTCTTAGATGAAGTGGTTGTAATCGTTTTCTTTTTTTCCCTTTTATTTTTACTTTGTAATCTTGTGAATAACTCCTGTGTCTGGGTGCTATTGGGCTCAATTCACTAAGAGTTATTTGTTAAAATAACTTGTGCAGTATTTAACCCAGGAATGTGTGATTTTCAAAAAAAGAATGTAAATACCATGAGGTTTTTTTGTTGTTTTTTTTTGCGGCATTTAACGTGTGGTTTTGAATGTTAGTTTTTACCGCAGACAGGCTGCAGCGGGAACTTAAAAATTTACTAGTGGTCTTCCTACCACTGCTAAATGTGACAGCTCTGCTCGGCACCCGCTGGTGTCCTAACAACCATGACTAATTCATGCTGACAGCAGAATGTAACCAAAAGAGCCAACAGTAAAAAAAAAAAAAATTGTTTTAAACGACGTGGGGTCGTCCCCCCTCTTTTCCCAATCCATACAACATACCCCCTGATGAGCTCTGCCAGCTCCTTAACCATCAGCTAGTAATTGAATACATTCCTTAAATAATGTGTGGCTAGACCACTACTTTGTTAATGAATGTATTTGTTTTTTTGGGAGGTTTTTTGTGGTGATTTGTCTTTTAGACAGGTTTATGTGACATTTACTGAGCGTATTTTATTTTTGCAGTAAATGCTGCAAAAACCTATAGTGAATTGAGATTTTTCTTAACACATGCAATATTTGAGTAAATTTGTCACATGACCCAAATATCACATGCGATATCTATTACTGAATTTAGTCCAAAGTCACCCTAGCTGTAGTGACCATTAACTTGAAGAATTTCATTCAAATTTCTTAGTTTTAAGAATGTTCCACTTTCTAATTCTTAGTGGGGTCTAACCAACTTTCGACAGTGACAATAAAATTCTAAGAAGCAGGGTGTAAATTTTTTCTTCAATTAACCAATTTCTAACAATGTATGTGGCTTTCATTAAGGGAATTGTCTTCATTCCAAAATCAAAAGTAAAAGCAAATTAGATTTTGAAGTATTTTTGATTGACATTCGTCAATTCATTAAATGTCCTGAGAATATTCTGTGAATGTTCCTATGAAAATCTACTTGTGTATAGTGGCCAACTTAACTGTTTATCTCCTCGTAAATGGGAGGCGGGATTAGTTGTTTACAGAATCAATATAACATTGTTTAATGCTTCCAGTTTAGCTTTTAGGAAGTGACAAGGACACTGCATTACTGGCAAGATCAACAGGTATTTACTGTACTTGCTGAAAATGTTATTAGTTTGCACAAAAAAGAAAGCGAATGCAGCCCACTATGTATATGGACTGGTAAGCTGCAGCATATTAAATTTTCCTTTTGGGTTTAGTTATCCTTTTCATTTATAATTTTGTGCTTTGCTGACACCATTTTTTGATTGTTCTTAAAGAGCAGTGTATACTCAGACCTAAACCTGATCTCAGATTCATCTGAAACTGCTATAAAAGTGCACTCAAGATATATGTCAAACCAAAAGCATTTTGTTTTGAATAGAGAGAGAGGATTAGAACTGTTGGTTTTTTATCCCCATCTAGTATCCCGTTTGAGAATATTACACTCCCTGTCCTATCGATAGTGGTTTCATAAGACAGGAAGCTAGGCAAAATCTGCAACAGGGACACAGACCAGAAAACAAAAATCAGACCGGAACTACAGCCTTCCCCTACTTTACTAAAGATAAAGAATAGCATTTAATGTCTGTCTGTTTTGATATTGGAGAATTGTCTTCACTTCCTATCAGGGGAAATGACATCCTCCAGATACTATTAAAAACCTCATGGGTTCTAAGGTTTCCTCACACAATCCACAACTAAGAAAAAAAATTTGGTTGAAGATGCTCTATAACCCTTATGCCACTCAAGTGTTTATTCAGTAAAGCAATAGAGCAAACAAACAGCACGTTGTGTCCTATTAAATAGGCCCTATAATTTGGAGTGTACAGTCCTATGCTGCATTGTTATACAGTGTCATATATATTTAAATTTTTTTCTACAAACTGAATGCAGAAAAGGCACTCCCACCTTAGTGTATGATGGGTAGATGATCGTTCTGAGCATATCTATATGTTGTAATCAACCCTTCTGTTTTTGTACCACTCCAGACTTTTCCTTGCTCATGGTGCCGAAGTGAGCTTGAGGAATAGGGAGGGTGAAACACCAGTGGAATGTTGCAGCCCCAGTTCTGAAGTCTGGGCAGCTTTAAAGAAGAGCAGTAACCCATCCGAGAGACCCAAGACAGAGGAGACGGTGCTCAACAGGTACATAGAAAACATTTTGCATCTCTCGATTTGTATTCAGTTGTGTTTTTTTTATCATACAGTACAAGACACAGGCTGTCAACCATAACTGAGGAGTTATATGCTGCACCCTTGGGTGACTGGACACTGCCAAACCACTCAATGCTGTTAACATGCTCTCGTATAATCCCTCACACCATGTCATTTTTTTGCTAGTGTCTGTGTGAGGGAAATGAATTGTTAGCAGGAGCAGTGAATTCTCTTATCAAGACTAGTTATGAACTGTACCAAGCTAGTGCCCCCAGCTTCAAAGATGGGCATGGTGCTGACCTGTAATGTTGCAACTGCAGTGGACAGTGTACAGGAACATATCTAGGTACCTGATGCAGCATGTGTGTTGCCTCCAGCTGCTGTACAGGTCCAAAACAGGTCCACCTGATGGGGGAGCCCAGTACTTGAAGATTTTCTCCTCCCCCACTACAGTACACAACAGTACCCTATAGACAAGGGTTATTGCATGAAGCACACCAAGCTATCTCTTGCCTCTGTAAAACTCTTGATGGTTCTGGGTGAGGACTTGCCTTCTTTCAGAGACCCAATGAATAAGCATCGTATTGTACTTCAGTATGTGCAAGAATCAGAGAATCCGTTGGCTAAAATGTTGGTCTGCTGAACCTGGCAATGAGAAAAGGGCCCTCGGCACAGAAGTTGTGTCATTATTATAAAAATATAAAAGTTTTTATACATATAATGTTCATAAAAGAAGAGCGAAGGAGGCAACTAGAGGCCCAAATACATGTAAAAAACACATCATATAAATATCCAATACGATATCACATAAATTGTATGGGATTAGTGTATATACAAACAAGGCAGAATTAATCATTTCATATTAACATACAATCAATCAAATATAAATATAAATATATATATATATATATATATATATATATATATATATATATATATATATATATATATATATATATATATGCAATAACCTGTCCCCGAAGTGAAACAGGACAGGAGGGAAAGGGGGAAAAAAAAAACACACCTTCAAAAAACATACCTAAAGCATTTTTAGTGTTCAGGCTAGGGGAGACCAAAAAAAGGGGAGACACTTCACCTCACTGATAAAGGGCATATATGAGACTTGGTCACAATATATGTTGTAACTTATAATGACTAATGGAAATAAGTCAAAAACACAAGTAATAATACAGGGTTATCCATATAACCGTGTTGGCAGAAACACATAAAGTTGCCAGGATATATATGAATACTATTGCACTAACCTGCATAGAGGAGTGACAGTGACAAATTAATTCAAACTCTAGCAGATGGAATTCGAGATAGAAGCTCACATCTATGTATACCACCAATAAGAATTGATGCACCTACAAAACGCACCAAAAAAAAGGATGCAAATGAATACACCCTTCCCAAGTAAATCTCACAAGCAATCGACATTGGGCAAAATAAGCAATACATATCTCACCCCAAAGCAAGGAGCATTCAATTAGATATCCGGTCCATCATGTGTAGGGAAATCTGTACTGGCACCCAAGATGTCAAATAACTCAACAGGAGATGTGTGTCTGGGTCTCCTGAGAGCCCACTAATCCAGCACAAAGCCCCCACACAGACCCGCCCTTAAGGGATCCAAAAGGGGGATGGTTACTTGGGAGCTGAGTGGGCCCTTTTTTCAGTTGGCCAAAAAAATGGGGCGAAAAGGTGCATAATAAGGGCGCCAAACCAGCGCCCAAACATACCTGCATAGTACTCTCCTTGACCACGTCCAGATCTTTCCTCCACACTAAAGATAGCCTGCACTTTGCAGTAGAGGACAACCACTGCCAGTTTGTGGCACTCCCCTTTGTTCTGGCCACGGCTCCCTGAGTTTTTATGAAGGTCTTGGCATGGCTGCTGGCTCTGTTACAATCCAAGGGAATTCACAACCTAGGATACCTGGATAATCTTCTTTTGAAGAGAAAGGTCTTGTATTAAGGATCTTCACTGGATGATCCTCAATCTGCAGCTTCAGTTGGATCCTCAGTCTGCAGAAATAGGTTCCATCCCAGAGTCTGGAATACATTGCAATAGTGCTAGATGTAATTCAGGAGGGGAGGAGTAAAGAGGTGGCCCCGCCCGCTGCAGCTGTCAAACGAGAGAGGAGAAAGACAGTGGGCCACGTGATCGCAGATCTGTGCTCTGCCGACAAAGTATATACCTGCATTTTTTTATAAAGCACAGTCACCGGGGGTCCTTAGATTAATCAACCAAGAGGATAATGTAAATTGTACCCTGTGGGTTAACAAACAATTTAAGGCAAGTATGGCTCGCTTAAGCTTTTACCATCATACTTGAAATGTGTATTTCTATTGGTATGAGCAGAATTACTTCATCCTCGCCATTATTCTATGGGTCGCTTGCTTGTTTTTGCAGTTGGAATTGCATCAGAAATTGGCCTGGAATACTGTGAAAGGTCAGGTCTCGGCCTTGGCCATTTTGTTTCAGCGACCTTTAGCCTCTCACTCCTTGATGAAGGTCATTGATGCTGTTGACATTGGACCTTCCCTTAATACTTTCTGTCCTACAAAATCAGGCAGATCTTACCCGTAAGGTGGCTGTTACCTCCATTAGGCAGGTTGCAGAGCTCGCCACTCTGTCCTGTAGGGAACCCTTTTTGGTGTTTCAGAAGAACCGGGTGGTGCTGCCTCTGCTTCCTTTCTACCAAAGGTGGTTTTTGGCTTCTATTTAAATGAGAATATTGTTTTGCCCTTCAAAGACCCAAAAAAGCAAGGGAGCCCTTCATTGTCTGCATGTGGTGTGGGTTTTGAGGGTATTTTTTTCTTTTTTTTTTTTTTTTTTTTTTTTTAGGGGGGCTGTGAAGGTTTATATTGAAGCCTCTGCTGAAAAATCACTCTCTCTTTTCATATTGCCACGTGACCAAAAAGGGTTTATCTGCATTGCATTGACTCCCCTCCAAATTTAGGCTCATGCTACTGGATCTGCTGGTGTGTCTTGGGCGTTTCAACATCAGGCTTCTGTTGCATAACCTTGCAAGGCAGCTACCTGGTCTTCTGTGCATACCTTTGTCAAGTTTTACAGCATAGAAGCATAGATGTTAAAGTTAATGCTAGTTCCAGGTGCAAAGTTTTGCAGGCTTGGCCTGGTTTAGGCCTTTATTTTTTGAAGGTCTGCTATCTAAGTTTTTGTTGCCCAAGTTACCTTCCCCTCATTACTGCTTTGGGGACTTCCCACCTGATATGGTTTACAGACTGTACAATAAAGAAAAATGAGCCCTGTCCTGTGTTTTTTGGTCTTTCATTACTTGCTAGAAAACTAAGGATCACGTGGGGAGAGAGGTTTTTGAGGGAGTGTTAAAAGCGTTGAGTGGCTTTACCAGAGTCCAGCCACCTGTAGGTGAAGCATAAAATCCATCTGTTAAAATTGTCAGCTTGTGTCCTGTACTGTACTTGAAGAAAAGGATTTTATAGGTATGTAAAAAATCCAGTTTTCTTGGAAAAAGGTGAATATAGAAACACTCTTATTAGAAAAAAAAAATCATACCTGCAGCAATCTCAAAAACCCTGCCAATATGTGTGAATTCTTTGTTGTTCTCATAAGCCAAGCTTCAGCTAATCCAGATACTAATAAAACCTGCCCACCCCCTCCTGACTTCTTCACATTTTTATTGGGCAGTGAGGCAGACCATCTTAGTAATGTTGGAATAGGAATGTATGTAGTATGTGCTTTTAACATCACCCACACAATGTTTTTTTGTTTTTTAACTACTTAATGGGTTATAGGCCACCTTCAGGTGTTGACACTGGTATACCCAATCAAGGAAGTTCACTCCCTATATAACCCCTCCTCCTTCCAGGAGGATCAGTTTTTTTCGGCAGTGTCTAAGGTGTTGGTCACAAGTGAAGATGTGCCCTGAGGAGCTCCATTGGAGGGATCCATGCTGGATTTAAATGGCCTCCGTAAAGACCAGATCCATCCAAAGTGCCATTAAGGCCTAAATGGATGGTACCTGGGGCCTCATATCCGAAGCACAAGGTTTTGCCTGTAACGCCTCTTTGAAGGGCTGGAGCCCAGGAACCCAGGGCTTTGGTCTTGTTACATTACCTAGCTTTCCTGGTGGGGTGCTTTTACCGGTCCAAGGGAGTTGGAACCCTGTTTTAGGGACCTGGTCTTTGAAGGTTTGCTAAACGCAGCCCGCCGTGATGGGTGAAGGTTGGATTGTCAATTCAGCAAATCCTGCAGCGGGGATAAGGTAAGGGAAGAAACTTGGGTATTAAAAACACCTAGGTATTCTTCCATTAGGGAAAAAATGTTGTCATTCCTTAATTCTCCACTAGAGGGAGTCTATGCACATACCTTACTCTGTTGTCTTCCCTGTAAAGCTCAGTCTGTGTGTGGTTGCAGCAGCATGTGCAAGGGAATTTTTCAAGGTAAAAGAAAACTGCAAAAATGTTTTTTCTCCTCCCCCTGATGGGACCAGAGGGTTAGGGGGACATCAGCGCTGTACCCCCCTTACATTAACCCCCCCCGTGTGGACGTCCCGCTGATACTGCTAACTGTTTTACTCTGGCTGGTTTTACTGTCTGCCTACTGCTGGATGGGTCTCTGTCTCTCTGTCTGCCTCGCCTCCCCTACCTGAAAACGCCGCGCACAAGTGCGGGAATATTTTTAAACATGAAAAGGGGTGGAATTTTTCTCGGGCGGGGCCTAAACGCAGTGCCGTGAACGTCCACGAGGACGCACTGCAGCCTAAAACAGATAAGTTACAGCTGTGATAGTCTCTCCTCGGCTGATGAGGAAGAGACAAGCAGCCCTGCAACACAGGGACACAAGAGCTGTGGGACACGTATGAGTTGCAAAACTGGCATTCCTGATACACGCTTTTTTTCCCAGCACTAGGCTGAACTTTATAGCGGCTTTAAATGTCATGACTATTTTCAGCGATAAAGTGCAATTTATATAGTGCCTCCTTTTTTTTGTACTTAGGACTATACCTACCAAAAAAGACAACACAAAAGCCAAAAAAGTAAAGGTTTTACCCCCAGGTGTTAGGATTTCGAGTCGCATTTCCACGCTGTCAACCTTGCCTGAATTAACAGTTATGGCAAGCCAGGGTGAGCCATTGGAACAAATAATTGGTGCAGCTGCTTCTCACATCTCAGCCCCTGTATACTTGACTGAAGATGTCCTTTCCTCCTCCCTGTAGGGTCTGGAAGGAAGATTAGCGGCTTTAATCGTATCCTCCATTCAAAAGGATAGGAAGCGTGCTAGATCCCCCTCCCCCACTTCAGAACCTTTGCAAGGGGAACAGTGGGTTTAGGATGAGGTGTTACCCTCAGTCAATCAGGAGGAAAAACAAACCAATGATTCCTCTGTGGAGGACACAATGGTAGATGAACCTTTTTCAGCCTCACAATCTGAGAAATTACTGATACAAACTCTTAGACCCCTTTCACACTGGGTCGTTTTGCAGGCGCTATTGCGCTAAAAAAAGCGCCTGCAAACCGATCTGAAACAGCCGCTGCTGTCTCTCAAATGTGAAAGCCTGAGTGCTTTCACACTGGACAGGTGCGCTTGCAGGACGCCAAAAAAAGTCCTGCTAGCAGCATCTTTGGAGTGGTGTATACACTGCTCCTAAACCGCTTCTGCCCATTGAAATCAATGGGGCAGCGCGGCTATACCGCCGGCATAGCGCCGCTGTAGCGGCGTGCTGCGGGCGGTTTTAACCCTTTTTCAGCCGCTAGAGGGGGGTAGAACCGTCCTGCTAGCGGCCAAATAGCGCCGCTAAAACGTTTTACCGCCGACACACCCACCGCCCCAGTGTGAAAGGGGCCTTACGGAGATGGTTCCTTCCACTTTCATGCTGCCCCTAACGCAGTCTCCTGAAAGCTTGGTTTCTTCCTTGGGTTCCTTTAAAACCTTCTCAGCCTTTGCATGCGTTTCCTGCACATGGATTGCTAGAACAGCTTGTTTTTGCTTAATGGGATCACCCGGATAAGAGTTTTCTCCCTCCTAAGAGATTTTCAATTCTCTATCCCCTGGAGGAGAAATTCTCCAAAAGATGGAAAGTACCAGCAGTTGGTGCTGCGATTTCCAATGTGAATAAAGGCCTAACTTGTCCTGTAGACAATGCACAGATGCTTAAGGATCCAACAGATAAAAAGTTGGAATCCCTGTTAAAATCTTTTTTTTTTCCCATGACAGGTGCCCTTACTCAGCATGCAGTCGCTGCAATAGGCGTCTGTCAATCCCTAAAGGACCAATTTAAACAGGCCCTTAGAGAGCTTACTGCACAAGCTCAGGATTTGGCTGAACTATCAAAAGCATTATGCTTTGCCATAGATTCTATTCACCAGGTTTCCCGCCTTACGCTTATGCTTGTGCATATGCGTAGAATCCTGTGGTTAAATAATTGGTCAGCTGAAGCACCATGTAAAAACCTCCTAACTGGGTTCCCTTTTCATGGGGAAGCGACTATTTGGAGAAGACTTGGACAAATATAACCAAACAATTTCTAGTGGGAAAAGTACTCTTTTGCCAGTCAAAAGAAAGTATAAACACCCTTCATTTAAACGGGCTCTTTCCCCTGCACAGGGGCATCCGCCTCTAGGCAGTGGCAACGGCTTCCGCCGTCAGACTCTAGAGGAAAATGTCAGGGTCGGACCCAGGCTCAAAAGAAGTCCTGGGGTTGGAAATCTGCAAAGCGAAATCCTAAAACCTTAGCATGAAGAGGCAACCCTCCTCACCAAGGTGGAGGGGAAGACTGCTGCAGTTTTCAGAAGTCTGGAAAGAGGAAATTCAGGACAGATGGGTAATCTCCACGGTAACGCTGGGGTACAAGCTGGAATTTTGGGACTTTCCACCATCTCGTTTCCTGAGGTCAAGCATTCCTAAAGATCCAGAGAAAAGACTCTCTCTGTTTCAGGCACTAGACCGCTTAATATCTCAAGGGGTGATCATACAGATCCCCACAAAAGAGCAAGGTCTGGGGTTTTATTCAAATCTTTTCATGGTACCAAAACCAAATGGAGACGTCAGACCCATTCTAGATCTAAGAAATCTAAATCAATTCGTGAAGATCCGCTCCTTCGCATGGAGACAATCAGGTCAGTAGTTTCTATCCTTCTAGGAGGAGAAATTCTGGCATCAATCGACATCAGGGATGCATATCTGCATGTCCCTATATTTCCCACTCATCAAAAGTTTCTGCGGTTCGAGTTAGAACAGCAGCATTTCCAGTTTGTAGCCCTGCCCTTCAGGCTAGCCACAGCACCCCGGGTGTTCACAAAAGTGCTTGCCCCACCTATAGACAGGTTAAGGGCATAGGGCATACCAGTCGTAGCGTACCTAGACTATCTATTACTAATAGATCAGTCGGTGGCTCGTTTGGAGCAAAGCGTACGCACTGCAACCAATTATCTGGAAAGTTTGGGTTGGATTCTCAACCTAGAGAAATCTTCCTTAATACCGCTAAAAAGGCTGGAATACCCGGGTCTGATCATAGACACAGCCCAGGAAAAGGTGTTCTTGCCTCAGGCAAAAATCAACTCCATAAGAGAGCTGGTGCGGATGATCAGGTCAAAAGGCGATCCCTCCATTCGCCTTTGCATGAGGTTGCTAGGAACCATGGTGGCTTCATTCGAAGCAGTTCCCTATGCCCAGTTTCATTCAAGATTGTTGCAAAACAGTATCCTCTCTGCTTGGAACAAAACAATTCAAGCTTTAGACTTGCCAATGCAGCTGCCCCCAAGCCTCACTTGGTGGTTACTAACCCAGAATCTGCTGAAAGGAAAATCCTTCAGACCAGTCATCTGGAAAGTGGTAACGACGGATGCCAGCCTTTCAGGCTGGGGAGCAGTACTTGAAAAGACAACTGTCCAGGGACAGTGGCCAAGAACCGAAAGAACCTTGCCTATCAATATCCTAGAGATTCGGGCAGTGCGTCTGGCTCTAAAGGCCTAGACTTTCAGGTTACGGGATTGTCCTGTCAGGATTCAATCCGACAATGCCACAGCTGTGGCCTATATCAATCACCAAGGGGGCACCAAGAGTCTCTCAGCTCAGAGAGAAGTGAACCATATTCTAACTTGGGCAGAAAGGAATGTTCCGTGCCTATCGGCAGTCTTCATTCCCGGAGTAGAGAATTGGCAGGCGGTCTACTTGAGTCGCCAGCAGTTATTCCCAGAGGAATGGTCTCTAAACCCCGACATATTTCGGGCTGTTTGCCAAAGATGGGGGACTCCGGACATAGATCTTCTAGCGTCCAGGTTCAACATGAAATTAGTCAACTGTGTGGCCAGAACAAGGGATCCAGTCGCATGTGGAACGGATACATTGGTGACCCCATGGGATCAGTTCTCAATGATCTATGCATTTCCCCCTATTCAGTTGCTGCCTCGACTTGTTTGCAGGGTCAAGCTGGAAAGAAATCCGGTAATCCTGGTGGCACCAGCATGGCCCAGAAGGTCATGGTATGTAGAAATCGTAATGATGGCAGTGGAGGGCCCATGGTACCTCCCACTATGGCCAGATCTGCTCTGGCCATAGTGGGCCATCCTTCCTTACGGTCTCTAAATTTAATGGCTTGGCTATTGAAACACACATTCTGAAGAAACGTGGGCTTTCCGGGTCAGTTATCTCTACCCTGATTAATACAAGGAAACCAGCTTCCAGAACTATATATTATAGGGTCTGGTGGGCTTATGCTTCCTGGTGTGAATCAAAGGGTTGGCACCCTTAGAGATATATCATATGCAGAATTCTTGCCTTTCTACAATTAGGGGTAGAAATGAAGTTGGCCTTGAGTACTATTAAAGGCCAGGTCTCAGCTTTATCGGTCTTTTTCAAAGACCACTTGCTACTCATTCTTTAGTCTGGGGATTTATACAAGGGGTAACGCGGCTTAATCCGCCCGTCAAACCTCCCTTGAACCCTTTGGACTTGAACTTAGTTTTGTCTGTGTTACAAAAACCGCCATTTGAACCGATATAACATATTCCCCTAGTCCTTCTGACAAGGAAGTTGGTATTTTTGGTTGCTATATCCTAAGCAAGGAGGGTTTCGGAATTGGCTGCTCTTTCTTGTAAAGAGCCATATTTGATTTTTCATGAGGACAGAGTGGTGTTACGCCCTCGTCCAGACTTTTTGCCAAAAGTGGTTTCAGGTTTTCACCTGAACCAAGATATTGTCCTGCCATCGTTTTTCCAAAACCATGTTCCAGGGAAGAAAAGTAACTACATTGTTTTGATGTAGTGAGAGCAGTGAAAATCTATTTAAAAGCAACTGCTCAGATTCGTAAGATGGATGTCTTATTTATTCTGCCAGAGGGTCCTAAGAAAGGACAGGCAGTGTTGAAATCCACTGTCGCTAAGTGGATTCGGCAAGTGATAATTCAAACTTATGATTTAAGGGGTAAGATTCCCCCTTTTCAACTTAAAGCACATTCTACTAGGGCAGTTAGTGCTTCTTGGGCAGTGCATCATCAGGCCTCCATGGCTCAGATCTGTAAGGCCGCAACTTGGTCTTCAGTGCATACATTCACAAAATTTTATCAGCTGGATGTATGGAGGTGTGAGGATATCGCCTTCGGGCGCGGTGTGCTGTAAGCAGCAGTATAGGTCCTCAAGTCTGGGGGTACCCTGTTGGTTGTGTCTCTCTCCCCTCAAGTAGCATTGCTATGGGACGTCCCATTAAGTAATTAAGGCTCTGTGTCCCATGATGTACGTTTAAAGAAAATAGGATTTTTATAACAGCTTACCTGTAAAATCCTTTTCTTGGAGTACATCATGGGACACAGAGGTCCCTCCCCTCTTTTGGGATTTAAGTATATTGCTTTGCTACAAAAACTGATGTGCTCCTGGAAGGGGGGGGGGGGTTTATATAGGGAGTGAACTTCCTTGATTGGGTATACCAGTGTCAACACCTGAAGGTGGCCTATAACCCATTAGGTAATTACTTAAGGCTCTGTGTCCCATGATGTACCCCGAGAAAAGAATTTTACAGGTATGCTGTTATAAAAATCCTATTTTTTGGTTAGAGAGAGTTTTTTTTTTTTTTTTTTTTTATCCATCACATACTTTTTTCCACTTTTCAATGAGGGACACAGGAGATGAGAAAAGGGTTATGCTGCCAGTTTCAGAAGGATAGGACACTGACAAACAGGTTGTAAGCCAGCCCCAAGTATAACGCCTTCTCTATCTAGCATGCCTCAGCTTTTTTTGCTAGTGTCCAGGAGGACATCTTTTCTCTGCTCCACAGAGAAAAGTTCAAACTTTTTTTTTGCGTTAATCAAGACTCCTCTACAGGGCACTTGAGCTGGTCTCTTTAAGCAGCTATTTGGATCTATTCAGCATTAGGTTTGGAGGCCTTTAGATATTTTTTTTTGTAATATCAAAAACAATAGATGTGCATGTCTTTAAATAAGTTTAAGTAACAACTCAAACATAAATATTCAGGTAAATAATTTGTAACATATGTACCAAGTCTGTATATAAATCCAACAGAATATAAACAGTGATCAGTGCAAGTCCCACTCATAAAGTGAACTATATCTTGCAAAATATCCAAATCTCGTAAAAAGCCTAATGTGCCCGCAATAACACAGCTGAAGTACCCTTCTTAGTGTTCACCCCTGCTCAAAAGCTCCTTACCAGATGATATAGATCTCGTACAAAAGAGATCAATTGTGCCTGGCTGTCATACAGCTATGATATCCAGAGCGCTCCACAAAAATCCCAAAGAACATAAGGAAAACACCAAGGCAAACCCTATAGTGTAGTATAAAATGGAAATAAGTTTATTTAGGATACCACTTACATTCAGGAGATGATAGAGTAACGGTAAACTACTTCCTTTGTCAGATTGAAACCTTGTATTTGATGAGGATAGCTTACGTTTATAAGTCTGACCACACTAAGAGACAAAAAGCATAAACCAATACATATTTCGTTCACAAGTTTTGATGTGTCTGCATGTACCTTTATCTTCTAGAGCACCCAGTGCTTCGGTATGTAACTACTGAATTGCTCGTCCTCGGGCGCTCTCCTTCAGTGCAAGGTGATGTGCCTTTCCTACTGGTAGGAATGTGTGCCAAATCGCTGACAACTGTTCTAAAAGCCTTTGTGTACTGTGTATATTTAGTGCCCTTAGATTGGGATACTTTGGGGTGATCTGAAAGTTACAATTTGAGTCTGGCACATCTTGGTGCCTGCTTTTAAGTTCCTCTGTTAGTTTATCTTAACTTTAGAAGTCCAAGATACAACATTTGTCATGTGTCCTACAAGCAGTGTGGGTTTTGCTGGTGCAATCATACATTTTGTTGGATTTATCGGGATCTCAGCAATGCAATTTAGCTGTTGGCTAATACACAAACTCTGTTTAACTTGATGCGTTTGGAACACTCCTAAATGTGTAAGGATTTTTTTTTTTTTTTTTTTTTCTTTAGGGATATTTCGAGGGGATATGAAAACATCCCAATACCATGCATTAATGGTGAAGACTCTGAACCCTGTCCCATCAATTACAAATATGTGTCGCAGAACTGTGTGACCTCCCCACTGAACGTAGATCGAAACATAACCCATCTTCAGGTGAGGCTTCCAGTCTCTCCAGTGTCTAAATAATGCAATATATATCCTGCAACACTAACTTTGTTTATAACTTTGTCTCTTGCAGTACTGTGTGTGTATAGATGACTGCTCATCTGGAAACTGCATGTGCAGCCAGCTCAGCATGCGGTGTTGGTATGATAAGGTAGGCTCAAAGCTTTGTATTAGAGGAAAGAAAGGTGAAAGTGAAAAAAAATTGACTACCGTTAAAATTCCAGTATATCTAATGATAATTTGTCTTAATGTAAATGAAAAATCAATCCCTTTAACAGAGTGAATTTTTCTTCATCTTTCAGAGTGGACGTCTTTTGCCAGAATTCAACATGGTGGAACCACCGCTTATTTTCGAATGTAACCATGCTTGTTCCTGCTGGAGGAATTGTCGCAATCGAGTGGTACAGAATGGTTTGAAGTGAGTTAAATTTCAACACATTAGTGCGGTTTTGTCCTGGGTTTGGATATTTTAAAGTGTTTGTAAAACCCTACAATAAACTTCTCTTCCTTGCTCCATTTTGGTCTGCTAAATATGCAATTGTTTTTTTTTTTATTGGTTCAAGAAGTGGAAAAATCTGTTGATTTTGCCAGAAACCTTGAGTTGATACCTTCCTGTGCTCTGTGCCTGTGCACAAGGGTGGGGGAAGGGGGAAGAAAGAGATGAGTTGTTTGTGTTCTTTGAAATACACCAGAAATGAAAGAGGCACCACCTAGGGATGGGCCCTGCTGGAGGCAACCCCCCCCCCCCCACCCCCCCAATTGCTGACTCTCTTAGTTCCTTCGTTTTTTTCTTCATCGCCAATCAGCCGGGCGACAGGCTGGATAATATATATCCCAGTAGTCACCCCAGCTCGTCCAGCAAGAGCATTCAGACCCTATCTACGTGTGGGGTTGCCTGCCATAGCCCCGTCCAGGAGCAGGATGGCTAGGTGAGTTTTCTTACAGGGGGAAGCATACGACCAGACTTTTTTTTTTTTTTTAGTTGTCCCGGTCAGTGTTCCCCCTGGCCAACCACAGCTGGGGAACACTGCTTTGTGCACTGGTGCGCAGTCATGTTGGAATAGGAAGGGAGCCATTCCCAAACTGTTCCCACAAAGTTGGGAGCATGAAATTGTCCAAAATGTCTTGGTATCCTGATGCCTTAAGATTTTCTTTCACTAGAACTAATGGGCCAGGGCCAAGTCCAACCCCTGGAAAACAACCCCACACCATAATCCCCCCTCCACCAAATAATTTGGACCAGTGCACAAAGCAAGGTCCATAAAGACATGGATGAGCAAGTTTGGGGTGGAGGAACATGACTGGCCTGCTCAGAGTCCTGACCTCAACCCGATAGAACACTTTTGTGATACATTAGAGCGGAGACTGTGAGCCAGGCCTTCTTGTTCAGTGACTGACCTCACAAATTCGCTTCTGGAAGAATGGTCAAACGTTCCCATAGACACACTCCTACAGAAGAGTTGAAGCTGTTATAGCTGCAAAGGGTGGGTCAACTCCATATTGAACCATACAGACTAAGACTGGGATGCCATTAAAGTTCGTGTGCTTGCAAAGGCAGGTGTCACAATACTTTTGGTAATGTGTGTGTGTGTATGTATATGTGTGTGTGTGTGTGTATGTATATATATATATATATATATATATATATATATATATATATATATATATAGCTGCCACCAGAAAACAATGTTAAAAATACTAGAAAAGGCCCAGAGAAAATTTTCTCTGTCACAATTGCACTGATACGGCTACAATCAAATCAAGTAGAAAAGGCCCACAAACAAGACATCAAAAATACCATTTAAAGTGAATTTATTTGCTTTTATGCCATGGGGAGCATATGTAAGGTGACGGTTACTGTCCTCTTCTGAAAAGGCTTGTTTCCTTGAGTCACTGACCCAAATTAAGTACGCTTATAAGTACATCTGACTTTTCTGATTTACATACATATGGCTATTGTATTTACATCAAAGGGCAATTATAACAGCCAGGGAACTAGCATTTTTAGGAAGTTAGAAGCCCCTATATTGCATTTGTGACTAGAGTAAGTGTTTTTAAAGGTGCCACAGGAGTTGGGAATAAGATTAAATGAGCAGTTATTTCACTGGAGCTCCCTTATACACATAGCAGTCCGAAATCTCTGCCTCAACAGTAAGACGGATCTGCATTTTGCTGTTTAGTCTCATTCAACATGTAGACATTGAATTTAACCTCTTGGTCTTGTTCATGCAGAATCAGATTACAGCTTTTCCGGACCAAGAATAAAGGCTGGGGAGTGCGGTCTCTACAGGACATTCCCGCAGGGACGTTTGTGTGCGAGTAAGTGAGCCGTCTGCAGCGTACCCTGCCCTTCAGTCAAACACACTCGCACTATTGCCCATTTACTGTTTTCACCTTAAGATGCACACACTACATCCAGTTGATCTTCCAATTGAATAAAAATCAGAGAGTCACTTGTAACTGGTGGGAATTGTGTTTTATAACAAGTTCAATATAATGTGAACTGTAAAGAGAAGTAAATCTTTCCCCATGCTGGAAAATTTCTGTTGTAAAAGTGTACATTTGCTCAGGAAAATAGTGGTTATCTAAGAAAAGTCTTGCTTACAGTGCTGTACTGTTAAAGAAACTTTTTTGAGTTTTTCTATAGCGTTGCAATAGGTGCCCTCCATGACACCACTTGGTGTGGCATTGCCATTTTCCACCATTTGTATCATCAGCTAATAGAGGCATTTAGTGCTTGCCAAGTCTGACTCTCAAATATGCAAGTCAGGCGACTCAGTTGAGCTCTTTGATATCTCATGCTGATATTGTCCACAAGGTGGGGACTGGAGAATATGCATCACACACTGTGCCTCAAGTCAGGATTTTCTGCCCTGTTTAAACACTGAAGGAATCTTTCTAAGTGGCAAGGGGGAGAGTCAATACAAACATGCAAGTCACTTATCTAATTTCTCAGTGCACAAATCATACATGCTATAATAGATTGCAGCCACTCACTTGTTCCCGTCTTGTCACACAGAGAGCCTGATATTATTGAAGATTGGACAGTGCTATCGCTCCTATGCTATATTCGTGTGCTCACACCCTCTACAAATGATATACCAACATGTATAAAAATACAATAATGAATTAAAGGGCAATGTTTAGATTCCAAAATATGTGCAAAAATTATATATACATATATATGAAATTTGGTCCATATTATAAGAGAAAATCCATGCAAAAATTCATATTTCCAAATCCAATAAAAGAATAAAAAAAGCCCCAAATGACATCAGCTGCGAAATGATAAAACTTGAGTGAGTTCTTCACAAATTCCTTCTGGTGCACACCAAATACCCAATGCAATCCACCACCACAAGTACTAAATGAACTCACCAGAGCTCTATGCTGGTAAAATTAAAAACCAGCTAATGTACATCACACCACCCGATGTTAGTTTCATATATTCCACAATCACTTAAAGGAAGCTCCCATAGTGTAAAACTGCTTTATTCTTTAAAAACCGTACACTCACATTCCCATGTGTCTCCCCCAGAGTGTGATGTGCATTAGCTGGTTTGTAATTTTACCAGCATAGAGCTCTGGTGAGTCCATTTAGTACTTGTGGTGGTGGATTGCACTGGGTGTTTGGTGAACACCAGAAGGAATACAAGATTGGTAATTTGTAGAGGATGTGAGC
Organism: Aquarana catesbeiana; assembly: GCF_042186555.1. NCBI lineage: Eukaryota > Metazoa > Chordata > Amphibia > Anura > Ranidae > Aquarana > Aquarana catesbeiana. The sequence goes on from NC_133332.1 coordinate 217,608,431, forward strand.
ACACTAATGTAGCATAGGAGCGATAGCGCTGTCCAAACTTCAATAATAATAATTTTATTATTATATAGTTTTCACATTTTTTTAATTTTACTACTGAATCCTTCTGTAAAGTTCCCTGATGGCTAAAATGTTCATGACACAAAAATTGATGGTATTGTACAGTTTATAATTTTAAAAGAGAAAACCTGCTCATGTTCCTTTTCTCTTCCACATATGTCTTGTTTACATGATCTGTTGCCTTGTAATTGTAAATGTTTCACATTTCATGTTAAAGTGTTACTAAACACAGAACCCTGCCTTCACTATATCTGGTCTCCCAGAGTACACAGAACAAGGACATGCAATTTAGTTTTAGTAAATATAAACTGCTAAATACCTTTTCTCATTGGCAGTATATAGCAGTCTTGTAACTTGTATCAGTGTCTGCTTAAGCTTGTAGGAGGAGTTTTAATTTTTCCCTGACCCTCTGTCTGGACAGTGCTGATTGGCCCTGTGCTGATCACATGCACTCTTTAAAAAAAAAACCTCTCCTAGCAATACACATCAAACGGATCATGTGCAGCCAGACTCCTAATGCTCTGTTCTCTCCAGACATGGGTTGGAGTCAGTTAAAGAAGGGGAGGATCAGAGAGACATGATCACACAGCCTTTATACACAATGCAGAACCCCTTAGAATCCACAGCAAGTATAACAAGCATGCTTTACTGCATATACACACTGATTTTACTGTTGTGGTTTTTGTAACACTTTAAGCAAATTCAACATCATTTGCAGGAACACTCCCTGATCTCCACCTGTATATTCCTATAACAAATGTTTTCATGCCAAAATAGTAAATGAGATTTGACATTTTTGTAACTTTTGTGCAGGCTCTTGTTCTGTGTCAGTTATTTCAGAGAGTGTGCTTGTATTATGACAGAACCTGTAAATACACAGTAGGCTCCATCTGATTTATACAAACAGCTATTTCTAGCTCTGAGATGCCAACAATTTGCCTCAAGAGCCCCAAGTTGTCCTATGTGGAGTTTTGACTTTTCATCCCAATGTCAAAAGCAGGTACCTTCTGAATTGGTACCCCAGAAACCTGCATCCTGTTTTAGGATGGGCTGCTTTTTTTTTCTGTAAACCCTCAAATGGCTTCTAGAAAGACTTTATGTAGTAAACACATCTTGATGTTCAGAACCATAGATGTAGGATACGTCTGCCAGCAATAAACAAGGTTGGTTTAGCAAATTCTAGTTTAAAAGCAAAAGTACGTTTTTTTTTATTATTTATTTTATTTTTTCAAAGACCTGCAATTGAGTTCAGGCAAAAGACAATGATAAATTAAATAAAAACTTCCCTTTTCATAACTCTAAACCTGCAATTGATCCAGATAGAGGAAAAAAAAACCCATTGCTCCAGCAGGGAGCAAAAAATATGAATAGTTAACATTCAAACTGAATGGCACCGCAATGCATGATGCATGCCTTTCCACAACACATGTTCATCGGGCCTAAAAAATCTGTTTCATATGATAGTCTCTTCCAACCTAATTACTGTGAAGGTAGTCCTCTTACGACTGCACAAAGTTCATTTTGGAATAAGCACATAGAAAAAAGTATCACTGTTAAACAAATACAAGCATTTTTATTTTTAGGTATGTTGGAGAACTGATTTCAGACTCTGAAGCAGATGTGCGTGAAGATGACACCTTCCTGTTCGATTTGGACAACAAGGTAAGCATTTTGGCTGCCATATTTCTGTATATACGCATAACCTCTGAAAATCGAATACATTTATTGTATTGCTTTGTATTATTATTATACAGGATTTATATAGCACCAACAGTTAAAACAGCACTTTACAATATAAAGGGGGACAGTACAATTACAATACAATTCAATACAGAAGGAGTAGGAGGGCCCTGCTCATGGAGCTTACAATCTAAAGGAAGGGGGAGGTGGTACAAAAGGTAATAGCTGCAGGGGATGATCTGATGGAGGTGACTTGAGTACAGTTCTTAGGTGGAAGTGGGATAGGCTTCCCTGACATACTGGGGCAGGGAGTTCCAGAGGATGGTAGAGGCTCTGGAGGTGATAACATGGGAGCTAGAGAGCAGGAGTGGAGAGGATGATTTGGGCGATATCTGCAGATGAGGTTGGTGATGTAGCTGGGGGGCAATGTTGTGGCTGTAGCACACTTGTATTGTTCGTCTGAGAAACAATTGGAAAAAATAATTTTCTGTATTCATACAAGTCAAGTCACTCTACTAGAAAACAGAGGCAGAGAATAATCTCATTAACACAACACAGAGAAAAAGAGAGAGTTCAGATGCCGAAGACCGAATCCTGAATGACAACAAGCATTTCAGGAGGAGGAAAAGAGTGGAAACCAGGCAAGAAAAAAAAGGATTGAAGAAAAAAGAAGCTGAAAGTCCTTATTATATCACTCAACCTGATAGGGAACAGGTTGTTTAATAGCACAGCTTGTCGGAAATTAGTCTGATAGGGAACATGAGGCATGAGAGCTTACTGTCTAATAGAGAACAGAAGTAGAACGGTCCTGCTTATAATACAATTTAATTTGGACAAAGCGACATGAGACTCCTGCTTACTATACAATTTAATCCAGATCAGGAGGTATCAGGGTTTTTCTCACTATACAGTCTAAACCAGACCAGGAAGTATGAGGGTCATGTTTGGTATACAATCTATTAGGGATCAGGAGGTACGGGGGCCCTTCTCATCTATACAGTCTGATTGTGACCAAAAGATACACGGTTTCTGATTTATTGTAGTAAAGTGAGCACACCCCTCACATTTTTGTAAATATTTTATTCTGTCTTTTCATGTGACAACACTGAAGAAATTACACTTTGCCTTAATGTGAAGTAGTGTGTACAGCTTGTATAACAGTGTAAATTTGCTGTCCCCTCAAAATAACACAACACATAGCCATTAATATCTAAACCGCTGGCAACAAAAGTGAGTACACCCCTAAGTGAAAATGTCCAAATTGGGCCCAATTAGCCATTTTCCCTCCCCGGTGTCGTGTTCTTCATTGGTGTTACAAGGTCTGGGTTGTGAATGGGGAGGAGGTGTGTTAAGTTTGGTGTTATTGCTCTCACTCTCTCATGCTGGTCACTGGAAGTTCAACATGGCACCTCATGACAAAGTACTCTCTGAGGATCTGAAAAAAAGAATTGTGCTCTACATAAAGATGGCCTAGGCTATAAGAACATTTCCAAGACCCTGAAACTGAGCTGCAGCACAGTGGCAAAGACCATACAGCAGTTTAACAGGACAGGTTCCACAGGCCTTGCCATAGTCGACCAAAGAAGTTGAATGCACGTGCTCAGCATCATATCCAAAGGTTGTCTTTGGGAAATATACATATTACTGCTGACAGCATTGCTATAGAGGTTGAAGGAGTGGGGGGTCAGCCTGTCAGTGCTCAGACCATGTCGTACACTGCATCAAATTGGTCTGCATGGCTGTGGTCCCAGAAGGAAGCCTCTTCTAAAGGTGATGCACAAGAAAGCCCGCAAACAGTTTGCTGAAGGCAAGCAGACTAATGACATGGATTACTGGAACCATGTCCTGTGGTCTGATGAGACCAAGATAAACTTATTTGGTTTAGATGGTGTCAAGCGTGTGTGGTGGCAACCAGGTGAGGAGTACAAAGACAAGTGTGTCTTGCCTACAGTCAAGTATTGTGGTGGGAGTGTCATGGTCTGGGGCTGCGTGAGTGCTTCCGGCACTGGGGAGCTACAGTTCATTGAGGGAACCATGAATGCCAACATGTACTGTGACATACTGAAGCAGAGCATGATCCCCTCACGTCAGAGACTGGGCCACAGGGCAGTATTCCAACATAACGACCCCAAACACACCTCAAAGACGACTACTGCCTTGCTAAAGAAGCTGAGGGTAAAGGTGATGGACTGGCCAACCATGTCTCCAGACCTACACCCTATTGAGCATCTGTGGGGCATCCTCAAACGGAAGGTGGAGGAGCGCAAAGTCTCTAACATCCACCAGCTCTGTGATGTCGTCATCGAGGAGTGGAAGATGACTCCAGTGGCATTCTGTGAAGCTTTGGTGAATGCCCTGCCCAAGAGGGTTAAGGCAGTGCTGGAAAATAATGGTGGCCACACAAAATATTGACACTTTGTGCCCAATTTGGGCATTTTCACTGCTCCCCATTCACACCTCAGACCCTGTAACACTAATAAACACAACACCGGGGAGGGAAAATGGCTAATTGGGCCAAATTTGGACATTTTCACTTAGGGGTGTACTCACTTTTGTTGCCATCGGTTTAAACATTAATGGCTGTGTGTTAAGGTATTTTGAGGAGACCGCACATTTACACTGTTAAGCTGTACACTCACTACTTTACATTGTAGCAAAGTGTTATTTCTTCAGTGTTATCACATGAAAAGATGGAATAAAATATTTACAAAAATGTGAGGGGTGTACTCACTTTTGTGAGATACTGTATACATAATAAAAGGGGGGTTGGGGCGTTGAGGATCCTGATTCAATTCAATAGAAATCAGGAGGTCTGAGTCTCCTGCTTATTATGTAATCCAATGGAGATGAGGAGGTTTGAGGGTCCTGCTTATAATGAAATCCAATGTGGATCTGTAGGTATGAAGGTCCAGTTCATTATACAATCTAATTGAGACCAGAAGGCAGACATGGGGGTAAGTCACACATGTGCAAGTCACAAGCAAGTCTCAAGTCTTAACCTTCAAGTCATAAGCAAGTCCCAAGTTACTGTGGCAAAAAGCAAGCAAGTCAAGTCGAGTCCCTGCTAGAAGTCAAGCAAGTCAAGTCATTTATTTTGGTCAAGTCACAAATTAAGTCAAAATACTGATCTACCCCATTTCCATCCTTAAAATGAGTTAAAAGTCAGTTTTCAGGAAAGGTTTTGTTTCATTTTCAACATTAACAAAACTGCTTAGTGCTTTTTTCTTGGCATATTTTGCCTAGGCCAAGACACAGCACTGGTGGTGCCAAGTCATTGCAAGTCAAATAGCCCAAGTCAAAGTCAAGTCGCAAGTCATTAGTGGCAAGTCAAAGTCAAGTCGAGTCATTTATTTAATTTTGTCAAGCAAGTCGCAAGTCCTCAAACAGGTGACTCGAGTCAAGTCATGTGACTCGAGTCCCCCACCTCTGCCAGAAGGTATGATGATCCTGGTTCATTATACATTCTAATTGTGATTAGGATGTTTTATGGTCCTGAGTGTTATGCATTCTAATAGAAATCAGGAAGTTTGAGGGTCCTGCTCGTTATACATTCTAAAAGAGATCAGAATGTTCGAGGGACCTGCTCGTTATGAAATCTAATGTGGATCAGGGGGTAATGAGGCTCCTGCTCGATATACAGCCTAATCGGTGCTAGAAGGCATGAGGCTCCTGTTCATTATAAAATCTAATCTGGTGTTGAATTATTGCTTATTATACAGCCAATTGGGATTAGGAGGTTTTCTTACTGCATGATCAAATACGGAACTGGTGGCATGGGAGACCTGCTCATTAAATAGTCTAATTGTGAGCAGGAATTATGAGAGTCCGGCTCATTATACAGTCTAATGGGAAGCAGGAAGTATGAGGATCCTGCTCATTATCCAGGCTAATCAGGTGCAGGAGGTATGAGGGTCCTGCAGATTATACAATTCAGTTTTGGAGCAGGAGGTATGGGGATCATTAGACAGTAAACATCACAGGCAAGGTAAAGTGAGCCAATCAGAGTGGCTCAGTGCCATGTGATTGCTGTGTTAACACACCGCAAGCCCTCTCCTTCTTCCTACAATGGCAGAGAGTGGAAGTGAGATTATGCTATAGTGAGTAAACACAAGGGAAAGGCAGGATGAGGGGCATGATGACAGATACAGCAGATGCACTGGTGACACCTTGGCAATAATATATCATGATCATTGCATTTGTTATACTGAAAATCTCACCTTGTCAACTTCAAAGAATCCGGGCCAAGATCTTTCCAGTCATAGCTCCAGATTGGACTGAAAGCGTGGTATGCTGACTTCCTTCTTCTGTTAGACGGCACTCGGTGGCCTCTACCTCATCAGCTGGATCTCTCATCTCGAGGACCAATCTTCCATCCTGCTGCTTGGTACTTGGCCTTGACAGCTTGACCATTAAAACTCAGATTCTGAGAGACCTAGGCATTTTGCATTCTGTAATCCTGATCATGCGAAAAGCTAGTGAATTTCCCACACGTCTTTTGGTAGGCTGTGTTCATTCTTTCCACCAGTTGTTGAGTAGAACAACATTTAACCAATAGCACCATCAAAGGTCAGGTCTTTGCACCGTCTCTTTTTCAGCACCCTCTTGCTAATCATTCAAACTTTTTTGGGACATCTCCATGACATTGCTATCCAGTGAGGGAGCGTTTCTTGTGGCCATCACTTCAGCGAAGAGTTGAAGTGATCAGTGTAGTCCTGCAGGAAGCCCCATTTGATCTTACATAAACACCATAAGGTTGTTTAGAGACCAAGAACCTCATTTTCTTTTTCATACACCATGGGACACAGAGTCCAGCTAATATTCATTACCTGCTGGGTTATACTCCATCATTAGGTGAATAGACACTGGTAGACCAAAGGTCTTCAGACAGGAAGTGATCCCCTATATAACCCCTCCCATACAGGAAGTACTTTAGTTTTTTTTTACCAGTGTCTGCAAGGTGATGGCACGGTTTGATTGAGCTCTCTGAGCTCCAGGTCTCTAGTCCCACAAACACTTCCAATAATGAATCAAGGGATTTACCAATCGGATCCATTTGATACAGGCTTTTTATGCTTAGATAAATGGTACCTGAGCCTCGCAAGGAAGACTCGAGGTTTTGCCTGTAAGTTTTTCCTGTAATGTGGCCTCCGGGCGCTGGACACTGCGAATTTGAAATCCTGGACACTACAGCGCATTTCCTGCAGGGTGCTGTACAGCTCCAAGGGAGTGGACCCTAAACATGAAAGGGTACCCAGTCCTTGAAGGTCCAAGTGACAGGAACCCGCCGTGAAGGGTGAAGATTGGGCCCTTAGTTTCTAAGTGGCCCTGCGTCTGGACGGGTAAGTGAAACCCCCTTAGTTTATTATTGTTGGATGTCCCAGTGATTGTAACAATCAGTCAAGCTAGCTAAAGGCTGGACACCTGTGTGTGGTGATCATACCTAGTTCTGGGCTAGCTGTGGGTGTTTACAAAGTGTGCCTTTTTTGCTTGTGTCTGGCTGTTTTTTACCTGTATGATGGCGCACGACAGTGCACCATTTCGCCTTGGTTCGCCATGGCGCATGTGCGTTCGCAAGAGCGCTGCTGGGCGCAGCAGTTTGTTTGGCGGCCATGGTGCACGCAGCTTCGCCACCCATGCGCTGTAGCCCTTATCTGGGCGCACAAAGATTTGTGTCGTACGCGAATACAGTCACACCCGCTGGCCGGGACCGCGCACATGCATGTGGGGCTTCCAGAAGGCAGCTGTGGGACACCGAGCAGGCTCTGAACAGACACTTGCAGTGGTTCATTTTTCCTTACCTGGGTCACGAGAGTCACCAGGTGTTGCTTGGCAGGCTAAAGGTGCTTAGCAGGATTGTTGCATAGGGGCTTGGTGAGCCCTATTAAAGGGTCTGCCTTCTGAGGTGTTTTAACTACACCCAAGTACTCTGTTTGCGGCATTGAATATCTTCCAAAAAGAGGAGTGGGACTAACACCATAGGGAAGGGCACACCTATGTCATCAGTAGTTCCTGATGAACCTAGTCGTATCCCTAGTGTTGTATCCCCTGAAAGACCAGATGCTCCCGGGCAATCTGAGCCGCTGCGCCTATCTGGTATTGTGCCTACAGTCAACCTTGCTGCTTCACCCTTTATCACTAAGGATGAACTGTCCTCAGTCCTAGCCGGGTTAGAGCACAGAATTGCTGGCATGATTGCCTCCATCCCGCAGGGTGACCAGAAGAGTGACAGATCCCCCTCCCCGCAGTCTCCTTGTCAGCAGCAGGAATGGGTTGAGGATGGGGAAGAGCTTAAAGCTCAGGACTTGGTGTGCCCGGCAGATGAGTCTGCTTCTGAGCAATCTGGACAAGAAGATATCCACTCGATGTCTGCCTCTCAGTCGCAGAGGCTTTTGATCCTGACTCTGACCGAAATGTTTTGTTCTGCCTTTTAAGTTGCCTCTTGCAGAGGTGACTGAGCCCCCCTGGTCCTCTTTGGGATCTCGGAGACCTTTTCAGGTCGCACAGACTTTCCCGCTACACCCCCTGTTGGAACAGGCATGTATACTGTTTGGGAACATCCCGACAGGACTTTTTTGCCTCCTAAAAGGTTTTCCCTTTTTATATCCCATGGATGAAAAGTTCATTAAAAAAAATGGAGCATGCCAGCAGTAGATGCAGCAGTCTCTTCCTTAAACAAGAACCTAACTTGTCCGGTAGATAACGCACAGGGCTTCAAAGACCCTGTTGACAAGAAATTGGAGTTATTATTAAAGGCTTCCTTTTTTTTGGCCAGTTCAGCTATTCAGCCAGCTGTTGCAGCAATTGGTATTTGTCAGTCCGTAAAGGATCAGTTCAAATGGCCGGATAGGCATAACCAGGAGGATGATCTGCCTGTAAGTAAGACAGATATTCCTCGGGCGCTGTGCTTTGTTGTTGATGCTTTAAAGGATTCAATACAGCAGGTTTCTCGTCTGGCTCTCATGTCTGTACATATGCGAAAACTTTTATGGCTTAAGAACTGGTCAGTCAAGCTTCCTTTTAAAAAGTTATTGGCAGGTTTCATGGGGAACGTTTATTCGGTGATCACTTGGACAAATATATCCAAAAGATTTTCGGAGGGAAGAGTTCTCTACTTCCTGTGAAGAAAAGCACCAAAGTCCCTCGTTTAAAAACCCAGGGACTGCTTCCTCAAATGTCTCAGCGTCAGGGCGGTTCCACCGCCAAAAGGACGCTAGGGCCAGGGGCAAGTCGCAAGGCCAGGGCCAGAAATGGACCCTGGGTCCAAAATTCTTTTAAACCCAGCACCAAGCCCTCCTTTTGAGGGGATGCCCCCACTCCATCGGGTGGGGGGAGGCTGCTGCACTTTTCTGACATTTGGAAAACAACAATTCAAGACGAGTGTATCACCTCAATTATATCTTGCTGGAGTTACGGGGGGTTCCCCCTCAGAGGTTTTTAAGATCCAGCGTTCCCTCTGATCCTCCAAAAAGAAACTTATTGCTTCAGGCACTACATCATCTAGTGCATCAAGGAGTGATTGTAGAGGTTCCTGTGTTCGAAAGGGGCACAGGGTTTTACTCAAACCTGTTTACGGTTCAGAAACCAAACCGGGACACAAGGCCCATTTTGGGTCCAAGGTCCCTAAACAAGTATCTATTGATACAGTCCTTTCGGATGGAGTCTGTCCGCTCAGTAGTAACCTCACACCAGAGAGGAGACTTTTTAGCCTCCATCGATATAAAGGACGCGTACTTACACGTACCTATCTTTCAGCCTCATCAGAGGTTCCTACATTTTGCAGTAGGAGCTACAGCTCCCCGGGTGTTCACAAAGGTCCTAGCACCAGTACTGGGTCTTTTAAGGGCCCAAGGAATCCTGGTGTTCGGGTATCTGGACGACCTCCTGCTCAGAGATCACTCAGTATAGGCCCTAGAACAGAGCATAATATACCCCTGGATTATCCAATGTGTTTATCTCCTCAGGCATGCTAAAGCCTAAACTTGTGGTTGCAGGTTCAGAACCTGCAAAAGGAAAAATCCTTTCTCCCGGCAACTTGGAGAGTACTGACTACAGATGCCAGTGTCTCAGGTTGGGGAACGACCCTAGACAGGCTCACAGCTCAGGGGAAATGGTCAGGGACAGAGCAGACCCTGCCCATTAACGTCCTAGAATTACAAGCAGTACGTCTGGCCCTGCGGTCCTGGACGGTGGAGCTTCAGGACTGCCCCATCAGGGTTCAGTCCGACAGTGCCACAGCAGTGGCCTATATAAACCACTAAGGCGGTACCAGGAGTCGTTCAGCTCTGAAGGAGGTGAACTGCATACTAGCCTGGGCAGAGGGACATGTGCCAATAATATTTGCAGTCCATGTCCTGGGAGTGGAGAACTGGAAGGCAGATTATCTCAGCCGCCAGCAAATCTGCCCGGGGGAATGGTCCCTACACCCAGAGGTTTTCCAGGAAATTTGCCAACGTTGGGGATGGCCAGAGATCGACCTACTGGCATCCAGGTTCAACAACAAGCTACAGTAGTTTGTGTATTGAACAAGAGATCCTCTGGCAATTGGAGCAGATGCTCTGATAGTTCCATGGAGTCAGTACTCCCTGGTTTATGCTTTCCCTCCAATCCCTCTCCTTCCACATTTGTTGCGCAGGATTCTGAAAGAGGGGGTTGCAGTCATTCTGGTGGCACCAGCCTGGCCCAGAAGGCCCTGGTTATCAGAGATTGTGATACTGACTATAGACGGGCCATGGATGCTTCCACGTCGTCCCGATCTACTGTCTCAAGGTCCTATATTCCACCCCAATTTACAGTCTCTAAATTTGACGGCAGGCCTATTGAAGCCAGGGTGTTAAAGGACCATGGCATCTCGGGACCAGTGGTGTCTACTCTAGTGAATGCTAGAAAAGCTGTCACAAGGAAGATTTATCATAAGGTCTGGAAGACTTATATTGCTTGGTGTGATGACAGAAAATGGCATCCTCAGAAATATGTGATTGAGAGAATTCTCTTTTCTACAGTCAGCTGTGGAAATCAAATTGGCTTTGAATACAATCAGAGGTCAGGTTTCGACCCTATCCGTATTCTTCCAAAGGCCTTTAGCTTCCCATTCACTGATCTGAACCTTTATGCAAGGGGCAACTCTCTTGCTTCCCCCCATTAGGTCACCTATGTGTTCTTGGGACTCTAACTTGGTGCTGTCTGTGTTACAGAAACAACCTTTTGAACCTATTAAGGAAATTCCATTAGACTTGTTGTCACGCAAGCTAGCCTTCCTGATGGCTATCACCTCGGCTACAAGGATGTTGGATTTGGCGGCCCTTTCATGCAGGGAACTGTACTTGATCCTTCACCATGTCATGTTACGACCTGTTCCATCCTTTTTGCCAAAAGTGGTGTCGGCCTTTCATTTAAATCAGGACATTATTTTGCCGCCTTTTTTCTCTCAGCCTCGTTCGGTGCAAGAGAGACGACTGCATTCTTTGGACGTTGTTCGAGCAGTCAAGGTTCATCTGCCTAGATCTGCGGAGATCCGAGGATCAGACTTTTTTTTTTATTATTTTAACCAAAAGGACCCAAGAAGGGACTGGCTGCTTCCAAAGCCTCCATTGCCTATTGGGTCCGTCAGTTGGTCATTCAGGCCTACGGTCTGAAATGTAAAGCTCCTCCCTTTAGGATGAGAGCTCATTCTACCAGGGGTGTAGGAACCTCCTGGGCTTTTTGCCATCAGGTATCTGTGGCTTAGAATTGCAATGCTGCTACCTGGTCTTCGGTGCATATTTTCACAAAATTTTATCAAGTGGCTGTTCGAGCAGCCGAGGATTGGACTTTCGGCCGCAGTGTACTGCAGGCTGCCGTATAAGTTCTGAAGGCTATTGTTTGGCAGGATGTCTCCCTCCCCTCAAGGCTATTGCTCTGGGACGTTCCAGCAGGTAAGATCCCGCCTCTCTTTTTTAAGGATTTAGTGCTTGCTACAAAACTAAAGTACTTCCTGTATGGGAGGGGTTATATAGGGGATCACTTCCTGTCTGAAGACCTTTGGTCTACCAGTGTCCATTCACCTAATGGAGTATAACCCAGCAGATAACGAATATTAGCCTGACTGTGTCCCATGATGTACTTAAAGAAAAGGATTTTTTTCAGCTAAGTATGACCTTAATGAAGATATTGTGTTTCCTTTCCTGTGGCCAGCACCAGAAACCAGTCCACCCTAAGGATGTCTCTTTTCATTGCCTGGATGTGATGAGTGCCTTCATTGTTTACCTTTTTGTCACTGCTTCCTTTAGTTAGACCAATTCCCTTTTCACCAGAAAGTCCTTAAAGTGGTTCTCCATCTTCCAGATCCACTATTTTTAACTGGATTCAACAGGTTGTTGTGCAGGCCTATGAATTTCAAGAAAAAGTTTCTCCATTATCTATTAAAGCCCATTCCACTAGGGCATTAAAGGGGTTGTAAAGGTAAAAATTTTTTCACCTTAATGCATTCTATGCATTAAGGTGAAAAAACTTCTGACAATACCGCCGCCCCCAGCCCCCCCGTTTCACTTACCTGACGCCTCGAAAGTCAGCTTCTCGTTCCCGACATCTATTCCTCCGCTCACCCTGGCCGCTGATTGGCTACAGTGGATGGATTGGAAGCAGCGCAGCCATTGGCTCGCGCTGCTGTCAATCACATCCAATGACGCGGCGCGCTGGGGGCGGGGCCGAGTGATACAGTGAGCGGCTATAGCTATGGCTATATGTATCACGGGAGCGCGCCCGCAAGCACTAACCACCATGCGAGGGAGCCCGCATTAAGGTGGTTAATGCTTGCGGGGAGGAGCTGAAACAGACGCCGAGGGACCCCAGAAGACCAGGTTCGGGGTCGCTCTGTGCAGAACGAGCTGCACAGTGAAGGTAAGTATAACATGTTTGTTATTTTTTTTTTTTTTAATTTTACCTTTACAACCCCTTTAAGTGTTACCTGGGGTTTTCATCATCAAGCCTTGGTGTGTACAGATTTGCAAATCTGCGACTTGGTCTTCTGTACATACTTGCACCAGCAGATACTAGTTTTATTTAAGAGGCTTTGCAAGCTGCTATTTAATGCCAGTGGTTTGCTTTTTATTTTGATGTTTCTTGTTGGGCTGTTTCGCCTGTGTCGCCTTTAGTGCATTCACCAAAGTTTTCTGCTTTTGGACATTCTTGGGTTTCTTTCTGTCAAGCTGTGTCCTTTTAATGAACAATAGAGAAGATAGAATGTTTATACTCGCCATTAAAGGGATTCTAAAGACTGAACATCTTTAACCCAAGAGCCTGATCGTGATCCAGCGATGTGCACAAGAGCAGCTGCCCTCCCCGGTCTCTGCCACCTCCTTGGCTGAGAGAGAGCAGCTATTGGCTACTGCTGCTGTCAATCACAGCCAGTGAGGCGCTGTGCCCCATTCTGTCTGTTTTAGGGAGAAGATTTAGGAGCGAGCATGCACGAATGCCCCCATAGCAGGTGTAATAATGCATTGTAATGGGGACACGTAGAGAAATGGAGGAGCCTTTACCTTTTTAATATCACTTGAAATTATTGTCCTTTGGGGGACACAGCTCCCTCCTCTCATATTCTTATGTTCTTTTTTTAACTGCTTGCTACAGCTGGGCAGGATTGGTTTGGAGCGGGAGTATAGCCTCTAGGGGGTGGCCATAGGTTTATATGCCTATTTCTCCTGTAGGTAGCAGTATAACCCAAGGTTTCTTATCAGGCTGTGTCACAGTACAGTTTCCAGAATGGACTAAAGAACATATGCAGTATGTAACAGTCTAATTTCACTGTTCCCTGTTGCTGGAGCCACTGAGCTGTCTGCAGTTGGAGACTGGCTAGGAATTCTGCGCCCTCCGCTTTCTACACCTGACCGCTTTCCAGCAACTGCTTTAATCGAGCGGCACTGGCATCGGTCATCCATTAGAGATCATTATAAACGTGCCCAGAAGGCAGCTCCAGCTCCTTTAATGCATCTTTCCGCTCGCGGCCCCGACAGGGCTGAAATTAGCAGTGATAATTAAAGTTGGCTTGTAGAGTTGAAGAAAGGAGCCCCCTCTCCTTCCCTCCTTCTCTGTTCTCCCTATTCCCCGGGATATGAAGAAAACACACAGCTCCTCCTCACAGTGCTGGCCTCATTCTTGTCTACATTCTTATCTCAGGTTCTGTGATGATATATCTAAAGAAAAACCTTCATTTGGCCTTGGGAAGATTTTGTGTAATCTTTGAAACTTGGGTTCTCAACATCCTATTTCATAGATTTATTCCACTTTTTATATTGGCTTTCAGAGTTGGGTAAAATTATTTAGTGTAATTTTAGTAGTATGTTTGACACGTTTCACCTGAACTTCTGAGTTGTTCTAGGTTAGTGACTCAAACTACTGAAGCCAGAGACATGCCAGTCACCTGTCATTTTCAGGAGGAGGTCAGCAATGGCAGCTTCCACATTTTTCATGACAAGTCTCCTTTTAATAAACCTGTCGTGAGCGAGATGTGCACTATTTTCACAAGTCAGACTTTAAAGCTGCTATAATGTCTACCTTCAGGAAAAAACACACATCAAGACAGATATAAAATTGCAAGTTTTTTTTATTTCATATTATTAAAAGGTGGGTTGATAACCTCCAAAATTATAAAAACACTCTTAGTTGTATCTCATAGTCAGCAGACCCCATACACCTTCCCCAGTATACAGTATATAACTACATTGATGAACAAATATATTACACTTTTTCAATGACCTATAGATGGACACAATGTAGGGAGGTGTAATATCCCCAAGTGTTTTGCAAGTTAACCACCTTCAGGAGTTCAATGGGTGCAGAGTAATGTCTATTGTCCAAGACAAAAAAAAAATATTGCATGTATGGTTAAGGACCCACAGAAAACTGACACAAAGAAATGGTGACAAGCCAGACGAGGACACTCCCTGACTATGGTGCCCGGTGGCGACACAGAGGATGCAAGTCATGTCACACATAATTTAATATTACCTCCACAATACAGTACTAAAGGAATGGAAGGTTGTCACTGCCTGGTTGGGGTGACGATTGTACCCATACTTGTGTGCCATCAAAACCCGTGGCATTCTGTCCTGTATATGAGAAGTGGCTGTCCTGGTGGTTTACGTCTCTTCAGTACTACCGTGGATATAAAAAGTCTACACACCCCTGGTAAAATGTCAGGTTTCTGTGATGTAAAATAAAACAAAGATGAATAATTTCAGATTTTTTTCCACTTTTGGGGGGGGGGGCGTAAAACTAAAAAACTAAAATAATGTGGTTGCATAAGTGTGCACACCCTCTTATAATTGGGGATGTAACGGTGTTCAGAATGAGTCGATCACATTCAAGCACATGTTAAATAGGAGTCAGTACACACCTGCCATCATTTAAAGTGCCTCTGATTAACCCCAAGTAAAGTTCAGCTGTTCTAGTAGGACGTTCCTGTACTCTTCATATGTCTGCATTATGGGCAGAGCAGCAAGACTGAAGCCTTTTCTTACGAAGAAAAACATCCAAGTCAGGCCAAATTTTTTCAAAGACACACCTGAAGTCTCCCAAAAGTATGTGGGAAAATGTGTTATGGTCTGATAAAACCAAGGTTGAACTTTTTGGCCATAATTCGAAAAAAAGATATGTTTGGGCTTAAAAACAACACTGCACATCACCAAAAAAACACCATTCCCACAGTGAAGCATGCTGGTGGCCGCATCATGCTTTGGGGCTGTTTTTCTTAAGCTGGAACAGGGGCCTTAGTCAAGGTAGAGGGAATTATGAACAGTTCCAAATACCAGTCAATATTGGCACAGGCTTCAGGCTTCTGCTGAACATGAAGAGGAACTTTATCTTTCAGCATGACAATAACCCAAAGCATACATCCAAATCAATAAAGGAATGGCTTCGCCAGAAAAAGATTAAAGTTTTGGATTGGCCCAGCCAGAGTCCAGACCTGAATCCGATTGAAAATCTGTGGGGTGATCTGAAGAGGGCTGTGCACAGGAGATGCCCTCGCAATCTTACAGATTTGGAGTGTTTTTGCAAAGAACAGTGGGCAAATATTGCCAGGTCAAGATGTGCCATGCTGATAGTCTTTTTGGATATGAGTCTGAATGCTGTAATTAAATCAAAAGGTGCTTCAAAGTATTAGTGTAAGGGTGTGCACACTTATGCAACCATATTTTATTTTTTATTTTTACTTCCCTTCACCTAAAAGATTTCAGTTTGTTGTTCAACTGAGTTGTACAGTTTATAGGTCACATTAAAGGTGGAAAAAGTTCTGAAATGATTTATCTTTGTCTCATTTTTTTTTACATCACAAACCTGAAATTTTAACAGGGGTGTGTAGACTTTTTATATCCACTGTATGTTGTGGAGATAATACCGAATTATGGATGGAATGACTTGCAGCCTCTGTGTCGCCCCAGAGTCAGGACTGTCGGGGAGTCTTCTTGTCTGGCTTGTCACCATTCTCTTCTCTGTGTCTGTTCTCTGTGGGTCCTCAACCATACTGTACATGCAATAATTTTTATGTCTCCATCTATATGTCATTGGAAAAGCTTAAAGGGGTTGTAAACCCTTGTTTAAAAAAAAATAAATAAAAATAGCAAAAATGTCATACTTCCACTGTGCAGATCGTTTTGCGCAGTGTGGCCCTAATCGTCGTCTTCTGGGATCCCCAGGCGGCTCTCGCAGCTCCTCTTCGCATAGGTAAACCCCCTGGGAGAAGCACTCTCCCGGGGGGGTTACCTTGCAGGTGCGTTTCCGAGTGCAGCATTTGCGTCTATAGACACAGAATGCCGGACTCTGCCCCTGCGCCCGGGTCATTGGATTTGATTGACAGCAGTGGGTGCCAATGGCTGCGCTGCTTTCAATCTATCCAAGAGCTGAAAAACCCTGGGCAGAGAGGTACAGCGCATCTCCGCCAAGGAAACGAAGGGCTCAGGTGAGTAAAATGGGGGGGGGGGGGGCTGGGGGGCCCGTCAGTGTCAGAAGTTGTACAAC
The DNA here is from genome assembly GCF_042186555.1 of Aquarana catesbeiana. Classification (NCBI taxonomy): domain Eukaryota; kingdom Metazoa; phylum Chordata; class Amphibia; order Anura; family Ranidae; genus Aquarana; species Aquarana catesbeiana. The sequence continues at coordinate 217,625,159 of NC_133332.1, forward strand.
CCCTTTAATATATATGTTCACCAATGTAGTTTCAAACTGTGGAAGGTGTATGGGGTCTGCTGACTATGTACTATGTGAGATTCATCTAAGAGTGCTTTTATCATTTTGGGGGTTATCAACCTACATTTTAATAATATGATCTTGTAATAAAACTTGGGATTTTATCTGTCCTTGATATGTTTTTTTCCTATCTGTCTTTATTGGCGATTCCTGAGGGTAGACATTATAGTACCTTTAAAGTCCCACCTATCCATTTTTCTTTTTTTTTTTTTTTTTTTTTTCTTTTGCTATTGTGTAACAAGTGCTGCTGAGGTTATCGGTTCTACCCATTCTTTTCCTTTGTGCTTTCATAAGTCGTTAACACAAATTCAATCTAATCTCCTTTCTCCTTGCAGCTTTTTTCTGCACTGTCAACGAATTAAACGATAAGTTCACCTTTTAACAAAAAATAATAAATGTACATGTTTTTGCAGGTAAAAAACTGTGCAGAGGATGGATCCCATGAAGCCACACATTTATGCAGACCCGCTAGTATAGGAATGAATGTCTCGGCTTGGGCTCCTAATGAGTTTCACTCTGCCCCTTGGAGCTTAATCATGGCGATCAAAAATAATTTAAAAATTTGCATTTACTATTTTTTGTTTTGGAAGTCTGTAAAGCATTGCCCATCGACCAGCAGATCTCTTGTACCATGCAGGAATCCTGCAGACCTGTCAGTATATCTGTTTGCTCGTACCTGGTACAGGAAAGCAGATACTCACTGACAGGAAGCAGGAAGAATGAATGAAATACCACAGAGCTCATCAGCTCCATGGTAGTTCATTGAGAACTACAAGCTGTCAGGGCTTGTAATGTCCCATCCACAGAGCACTGTGAATGAATGATGTGGGCGGAGCCCCACATGGCCACATTTCAAAGAGTGACAGTGGGCGCCCAGAGAAGATGCCCTGCCTGCTGTGACGGGGGGGGGGGGGGGGGGGGTGGCTGCAGTTGCTGGAACATGTTACATGTTCTTCCCTAAATACGGGTGGAAGAACATGTAACATGTTCCAAAAGGTGAACTTGTTCTTTAAACAGGGCAAATAACAAATGTAAAAAAAAAAAAAAATCTGATTATATTTCATTTGTGATTTTGCTTTATTGTGACAGTCCTGTTGAACCTGAATTTACTGGCCTTCTATGTAGGTTTGTATCTGTTCTAAAAAGAATCTAAATCATTTACTCATCTCTATTTTATGAGTGTTTTGATTTCTTCAGCTGCTTTACAATATAAATCGTCACGGATATTGGGGTGTTAACAGTGAATCATTCAGGCCTGGCGTCTGGCATTAGCACAGCATTCTGGGTTAAGAGCAGCAGCCAGCGTTACCAGCACCACTAAAGTAATTTAAGGCCATGTGATTTCCAGCACTGCTCCTTCCTGTTACTGATAATGTGATTAATCTTGTAAGGCCTATAAAGAAAGTTTTTACCACTTACACTGTCAAGAGCCCATTCCTGGAGTGCTACATAACTCGGAAGATGTTTATTCCCTGTTTCTACATCCCTCACAAAGATGGGGAGATCTCTTAAAAAAGAACAGTACACTGTTTAGATTGAAACTAAAAAAAATGAGCTTTATCTCAGAAGTAAAAAAAAATAAATAAAATTTGGCAGATTTTCCTACCTCAAAGGGCGAATGTACAAGGACATTAGAGATCAATTAAGGTCATTCTGAGGCCAGTGTGCCTTGTGATGTCAGCGCATGGCAAACGCATCACAGATGTGTCAAATTGCTTTCAAGTTCCCCATTTACATTAACCCTAATTTTCATATACATGTGAAAGAATTTAAAATGTTACTATTTGTGTGCGACTAAGCCTCCTCAGCATGTTATCTATGTCAGTATTGGGGACAGCACTCCTTCTACCGATTAGGAATATGACAGTTGTTACTGCTGACTTGATCTTTGTGGGTCTAGGATCAAGAGCTGTCTTCCCCAGTCTGGCTTCACTACATCATGCTTCCCTGACTTGATTGGCTGCAAGTTTGTTGCTGGCCAGGGACTTCCTAGGTAGAGTAGCAAGGATTAGGATGACAGGCCCAGGGGCTAAACAAATGAAAAAAAAACTAATCTCTTAGAATTACTATGTGTCTGTTCCTGTCCCACACTAAAAAGAACCGAAGTGTCTGGTTTTACAAGCAATTTTGACTTTACAGTCCTAAGGTCTCTTTTTTGCATTTACTGCTTGTAACTTAAGCTGGATACACACAGATTAAAATTCAACTGGTTCATCAGTAACCAGATGAATTTCGATCTGTGTGTAGCCCTCCCTATTAGACAGAAGCTGATCACTAGATTAGCTTCTATCAAACAGGTCTGCTGGAAAACCCCCTTTTGATCAGTGGCTTACAACCAATCGGCTGCAGCCCTGATCAGTGACTCCCGGCTGTCAAAATAAAATGTCCTAGCAGAGAGATTCCTGTGTCCACTTAACTTGTGTGGATGCAGGAATGTTGGTTTTTGTTCAGCCTACTGGCAGAACGAAAAAAAAAAAAGTGTGTACCAAGCTTTAGTTGCACCCTTATTTGATTTTAACTTTCTCATTGATCGCTCAGCTCACAGCTTCTGGAAAGACTATGCATGCATGGGTAGTGTGTTTGTTTTTTTTTTCCTCAGCCCTGCCCTCATATTACCAAATTAATGTTGATATCTAAATTAAATGTATGGGTACATGTCCAGTAGCTATCCATGGGGTCTTATCTCTGCTTCCTGGCAGATACCTAAACTCTATATCCCTTCAAGATCACTTCCCTCAGTGCTTGAAATAATGGACAGTCAGATGTAGTCTTGGATTTTGTTATCCCTAGCAGAATCACACAGAATCTGTCGCTTACTAAATGTGGCCTTACACTTGGAATTCTTATTTAATTAATATTTTATTACAGGACGGTGAGGTTTACTGTATCGATGCTCGATTTTATGGAAACATTAGTCGCTTCATCAACCATCTCTGTGAACCCAACCTTCTACCTGTCCGTGTATTCATGTCCCACCAAGACCTGCGTTTCCCGCGGATCGCCTTGTTCAGCAGTCGACAGATCTGTTCCGGAGAGGAGATTGGGTGAGTACCTTGTGAGACCTAGCCTCATAAAATCAAGTTGCTCAGATACTGCATGAGCTGTCTACATGTTTGACTCTAGGTAGTCAAATTGGGTTATTTTTAAAGTGGATGTAAACCCAATGTCATCCTTTTTAAACTACTGCCATAGGGGTTATCTATAAGGATATATATGCCTCCTGCATGTATCTTTACCTGTCAAATGTCTCCCCTCTGTCTGTTATGAGAGCCTAAAAACTGCATATTCTGTGGGTGGGATTGTTGTCTGGAGCTCGGTGGGTGGAGTCATGATGTCAGTAGACTCCCCGCCCACCTCTACACTCCCCTTGTCAACATGCATTTTTCTCCTGTGTATTTCTTACACTGAACTTCTGCTATGATCGCTAACATCCAGTGAAAAGACAGGAAAGTAACCACATGACTTCAGCATGCCAAATCATGCTGAGGTGTGGAACAGCCAATCCTTGCAAAGCAGCAGAAGAAAGGAGTGGGAGGGAATTAAAAAATAATGCATGTGTCTTAGGCTAGTGCACAAGATATGTAAATCACCTGTCACTCACAGCAAGGGGGAGTATTTGACAAAGTTTTTCTCTGTTTGTCAAGATTTATCTCACTGAATAATAAGAGGATTGCTCAGAGATGGATTAACTCTTTGTGGTAAGACTAGGCTCAAATGATAGGAAATCTTATACTCTATATCAGGGATATGCAATTAGCGGACCTCCAGCTGTTGCAGAACTACAAGTCCCATGAGGCATAGCAAGACTCTGACAGCCACAAGCATGACACCGAGAGGCAGAGCATGATGGGACTTGTAGTTTTACAACAGCTGGGGGTCCGCTAATTGCATATCCCTGCTCTATATTATGACATTAAAAAAAAAAAAAAATGGGGTTTAAATCCACTTTAATGCAAAGAGATGGATGCCAGTTCAGTCTGTCGCACCTAACTCACCCACAACCTAAAGTACTCTCACTGCCATGGCAGTCAGCAGACATGACGGAGTCAGTAGAGTAAACTGGCCATACACTGATAGATCTCTCTGAAATCAATAGAATCTCTGCTGCCAGCTACTCTATTCATGCAGCTTCAGCACCCATAGCTGACTAGAGACCCGAGCAGTAACTACATCTAAAAGACTGAGCTAAGTGGAGACAGTGTCTGCATCCTGTTTTTAAAAGAATACTGTTGAGCCGTGAGGTACTGTCAAGGCCACCCACGGCTTGAAACCCAGCCAAAAGAGCAGGAATCAGTCAAAATTCAAGATGTATATGGCAAGCTTAAGCCTGAAATGAGACTTCCAGTGTGCAATACAGTGAGGGAAAAAAGTATTTGATCCCCTGCTGTTTTTGTATGTTTTCCCACTGACAAAGAAATGATCAGTCTATAATATTAGTGGTAGGTTTATTTTAACAGTGAGAGACAGAATAATACAAAAAAATCCAGAAAACGCATTTCAAAAAAGTTATACATTGATTTGCATTTTAATGAGTGAAATAAGTATTTGACCCCTTCTCAAAACATGACTTAGTACTTGGTGGCAAAACCCTTGTTGGCAAACAGAGGTCAGACTTTCTTGTAGTTGGCCACCAGGTTTAGACACATCTCAGGAGGGATTTTGTCCCACTCCTCTTTGCAGATCCTCTCCAAGTCATTAAGGATTTGAGGCTGACGTTTGGTAACTCAAACCGTCAGCTCCCTCCACATATTATCTATGGGATTAAGGTCTGGAGACTGGCTAGGCCACTCCAGGACCTTAATGTGCTTCTTCTTGAGCCACTCCTTTGTTGCCTTGGCCGTATTTTGTAGCATTGTGATGCTGGAATACCCATCCACGACCCATTTTCAATGCCCTAGCTGAGGGAAGGAGGTTCTTATCCAAGATTTCATGGTACATGGCCCCGTCCATCGTCCCTTTGATGAGGTGAAGTTGTCCTGTCCCCTTAGCAGAAAAACACCCCCAAAGCATAATGTTTCCACCTCCATGTTTGATGGTAGGCATGGTGTTTTTTGGGGTCATTGGCAGCATTCCTCTTCCTCCAAACACGGCGAGTTGAGTTGATGCCAAAGAGCTTGATTTTGGTCTCATCTGACCACAACACTTTCACCCAGTTTTCCTCTGAATCATTCAGATGTTCATGTGCCATGTGCTTTCTTGAGCAGGGGGACCTTGCGGGCGCTGCAGGATTTCAGTCCTTCACGGCGTAGTGTGTTACCAATTGTTTTCTTGGTGACTATGGTCCCAGCTTCCTTGAGATCATTGACAAGATTCTCCTGTGTAGTTATGGGCTTATGTCTCACCGTTCTCATGATCATTGAAACTCCACGAGGTGAGATCTTGCATAGAGCCCCAGACCGAGGGAGATTCATAGTTATTTTGTGTTTCTTCCATTTGCGAATAATCACACCAACTATTGTCACCCTCTCACCAAGATGCTTGGTGATGGTCTTGTAGCCAATTCCAGCCTTGTGTAGGTCTACAATCTTGTCCCTGACATCCTTGGACAGCTCTTAGGCCTTGGCCATGGTGGAGAGATTGGAATCTGATTGCTTCTATGGACAAGGTGTCTTTTGTACAGGTACCAAGCTGAGATTAGGAGCACTTTCTTTACGAGAGTGCTCCTAATCTCAGCTCATTACCTGTATAAGAAGACACCTGGGAGCCAGAAATCTTGCTGATTGATAGCGGATCAAATACTTATTTCACTTAATAAAATGCAAATGAATTTATAACTCTTTTTTTTTTAATGCATTTTGCTGGATTTTTTTGTTCTTTCTCTCACTGTTAAAATAAATCTATCACAAAAATTATAGACTGAACATTTCTTTGTCAGTGGGCAAACGTACAAAATCAGCAGGGGTTTTGATACTTTTTTCCTCACTGTAAAACGTTAATTAGTGCAAGAACAAATACTTCATCTACATTCTATACTACTTCTACATTCTCTAGCCTGTTCTGGCCAGCATTTTGTATGCTCTTTTTTTCCCCTCCTACCTTATCTAGAAGTGCTTCTTTTGGTGACTATAAACAGCAACAATGACTACTCTTTTGTCCTCTAGTCAGACTTATCCTTATTTCCTGTCCTGGTCACATTGGTTGCTGGGAGGGAAAACCTCTGCACCCAGGACACAAATCGCTAAAAAATAAAATCAGCAACTCTTGATTGAAAACTAGAGGTAAAAAAGGTTTTGTAATGGCATTCCACCTTTACAGGAAAGAGAACAGCAGGCTAAGTGCACTATATTCTCTTTGTCACCAGCGATCTCTAGATGTAAAGTTTGTGAGCTATCTTGCTTCCTAGCCCTGCAAAGCTCTGCAAAGACCTCTGTAAGCGGCCAGAATTGGTTATTAGCCCCCATAACCAGCCAGTTGCAGAACAGTTCTGGATTGCATTCCCCGAAGATCTCTGGATCGAGGGGCACAGTATTATGAATGACAATACACTTACTTTCATCCTGGAGTTCTTTTAATTTTATTTGTTAATAAGTACCAGAGCAGTCTGGGTCCTTAATCCATTAAAAAAAAAAAGCCAACGCCTAATAATTTGCTAATGTGGATCTTTCATCACACTAAAGTGTGCCCCATGTTAGCACACCAATCCTCTGGGCACACAGGAAGGAAAATGTAATTATAAATCCAAAAGTGTGCTGCCACTAGTGACTTCATGAAACATCCAAGCTTTTATTCAATCTCATTAAAACAGAGAGGGCTCTGGCAGCAGTATTAAACACATTGGGGTGCTGTTAGATGGTGATGGTACAGATCTGTTACACTCTATCCTCAAAGCAGGAGCTCAAATTCAAAGAAGTTCCATGTGCCGACAAACTTTTCTGTTCACAAAGCCAAGGCAGCAAAAAAGTGTACAAGACTTGTATGCTTTACCGGCTAAGTCACTTTTTACCCGCTAGCACCTTTTTTTTTTTTTCCCCCCTTTGTGAGTGGGCAAAGCTCCAACACTTCAGGTAGTGACAGAGCTTGCCCACCCCCCTCCTGCCTGGACACATTCCTATTGGCCACAAGGCCGCCCTCCAGAGTGATGAACTGATAAGAATGTGAGGCTGGAAGGGGGTGTAGGCTTGCTTCCGCTCGGCTGTAGCAGTAGGAAATGAGATCTACTGTAGGTTTGTTTAACATTTAGCTGTCTGGAGGTTATGCCTGTTTTTTTTTTTTTTTTTTTTTGTTTCCAATTATTTATTTATTTTAAGTCTGTACTGTTTTTAGTAAAAATATATTCTTTGGATAGTGGTTGCATTGAAAAATTCATAAAAATATTATTTATGTGAAGCCAATCACATTCTCACACATACACAAGTCTATATACTTTAGAGTTTTTGCTTTTTTGACTGATTTTTTTATTTTTTTTTTTTCTTTCTGCAGGTTTGATTATGGTGACCGTTTTTGGGACATTAAAGGCAAACTGTTCAGCTGCCGCTGTGGCTCTCCCAAATGTAAACACCCTCTGCTGAAACCTACCCCACCATGCCAGCCTGCCACCCCAGCTGAGGCACCACAAGAAAATGGGCTGCCTGACACCAGCTCCTCTGGCCTGCTCAGCCACTCTTGAGAAAAATGTGGACCTATTCCTTTTTTTATTTTACTTTTTTTGCCAAGTTTAATATAGCGCTAAAAATCTGGATCCTGGGTTTCTGACAGGCAGGGGTTATTTAAAGTGCATGTCTGGCCAAATTTTTTTTTCTTTTCTTTTCTTTTTTTTTTTTAATAGGTTGGAGAAGGATTAGAACCCTTCTTCCTTTTTTTTTTTTCTCACTATTTGTGTGTTTGTTGCACAGGTACACCAGATAGCAGTTAAACGTGACTGAGGTTCTAGCCCTTCCTTGCTAAAATTGGAAAAAGGAAAGGAAAAAAAAGTTTGGCTGGACACACACACTTGAAATCATCTGCTCTTTTTACAGTCTTTTGTAACGGGGGGCTTAACAACACTAACAGAGATGCTTCCTAGAATCCATTTATATCTTTTCTGATTCAAAGCCACTGCAAATTGTGGTGAATCTCTCTCTCCTGCCTCAGAGACCCAAAGCACAGCTTTGGAAGTGGAGTGAACAGGCAAAAGTATTTCTTCCCCTCCAGGGGAGCAACTGTATTAATTCGCTCTGTCACTCACACACAGTTCAAGCAAACAGTTATTGCATTAATGTTCCCTTTGTTTAGAGTGTCCTACCACAAAAGCAGAGACTGACCAGTAAGAAACATTTTGCATCCCAGACAGCTCTACTCTTATCCATAAAGGAATCTGTCAGGCTAAGTACACCTGGGCGACACACAGGGACACTTGGCTCGTTCCAGATCAAAAGTTATTTAAGCTGAGTGGCTAAGAATATACAGGGCTTTTTTTCGTGCTTGGGCCATTACTACCTAAAGCATGTGATTGCCTGCTTTGAAGAACAACATCACTGGAGATCTGCAGCTTATTTATACCTAGCATAAGAGGTGTTAGAATAATCCCTCTAGCTGGTGTCTTAGAGTAGATAAGTCGAGAAAAGTCTTTTCTTGACCCTCATTAATTTGGAATTTTAAAATATTTATTTAATTTTTAGCCATCGTAGATGCCCTGTAGCTTTTAACAGCCCAGGGACTCTTCCAGGCACAGTGAAATCTTGCAACCCCACCAAAGTCATGAAACAGGAAGCCAAATTAAGTGGGAATTAAGGCAAATAATTTCAAATAAAGAGCTGGAGTTAGTTTGTCTCTTCCTATTTTTGGAAGTGGAAATACTCTTCATAGCGCCATTTTTTTTTTGGCACCTTGAAGATGTCTGTGCAGACTGCTGGTCATATCATTTTGCATGATGTCAATGCAGGTTTGCATCAGAATGCAATATTTAGATGTCAACCCCCAAACCCTGGTGCCATGAATTGGCAGGTGCCACTTTTGGAATGGGTTCGACTTCAAAGACTTCCCCTTTCTATCCAAAGATTACGTTTGGCTGGAGTTGGGTTTAAAGCACATTGTCAGCAACCCCAAAAGTTCCTCATCTCAACTGGCAGCAGGAGTGGTAGGTTACCTTGTTAAGAGGACAGCATGATGGCTCTTCCAGGCCTAAAGCCCTTTTTTGTTGAATGATAACTAGGTAAGGGAAATTGTAACAAGTGGTAGATTTGTCTCAAACTAGGCAGACGGTAATAATGATCGTGTTTTCTGAAGCTGGTCTCTTTGTCATGTACCCCGTTCACCTCATAACCAGTGAGATGGTCCCTGGGGGTAGTGTAGCAGGAATGGCACAGTAAACACACAGTTGTCTTTTATTTGCTCTAATTGGTGACCACCAACAAAATGCCACAGGTTAGTCACATTATACAGCAATTGAGGTTTCCCTGGCTTCATGTACCTGCAATGTCTTGCTGAGGACAGGCTGCTCCATCTGGTTGTTAGTTGGCAAAGGCTTCTGCTAACCAACCTGAATTCCCAAACCATTAGCATTAGTGGATAAAGGACCCCTTCCCTGCAAATTATTATCTACAGTTAGATCAAACAATTGGTAACCTCTTTAAAAACAATGTTCGTAAATTTCACAGGAAAAGCAACAGTTTAATATTAATCATTTCAAGTAAAATAAAAAATAATTTGACTTGTTTGAGAATAGTTCAGGACACCAGTAATTAAAGCATCTTCAAACATAGTTGTCTGTGCAAATCTTTTTTTTTTTTTTTTTTTTTTTTTTGTCTCTTAATGAAAACTGTGGTCACACCCTACTCTTTCTGTTAGGTGGACCAGTATCATGATTTTTTTTTTCTTTTAAGTAAACCACTTATGTGCAAACTTTTGACCTTTGAGGCCACCCTGCCAAGCTGGAACTTAACCATTGCAGTTTCCATGGACCTGCCACTGCCCGTCAGTTGGAAAAAGACTTCTACCAATGGCCAACGGGACATGTGTTTTCAATGTTATCCATAGATGAATTCCTACAGAATCTTTTTACAGCAAAAAGTTTTGACAGTAACAGAGGAAAATAAAAAAGGTGCTGAAACAACTGATTTATATACTGGACAGATTATTGTACCATAAAATATCTGATTTTAGGTTGAACTACCAGAAGAAAAACCTTTTTTTCTTTTTTTTTTTTTTTTTAAGAAAGACAAATCGTTCTAGTACTATAGTGTGAATATATATTTTTTTTTTTTTTTTTTTTTTGTATTTTATTTGTTTTATTTCCTCGTTTTCGTTTTCCGGTTATTTTAAAAATAAAAAGGCTGCCATTTTTCCAGTGGATTTTAATTTGTCTTTTTTTTTTTTTTAATTTGTGCAGCCACTGTTGTGGTTTATTTTTCTGTCTGTCTTTTTTTTATTTCTTCTTTTTTCCCCTCCATCCTCTATTCCTCCTTCCCCCAATGTCCTTGGACCATTGCTAGTCTTCACCCTTGATTTCCTGTTTTTGTTTTTGGTAAAACAATAAAAAATGCTTTGAACTTTTGTGTTGCTTTTTTATCTCTTTAAAGTTTGTTGAAAGGGGATGTGTTACTTCTCGTCCTAATGTGGCTTTAAAGGCAACCGCACAGCCTTACCATACATATTTGGTAGATCGTTTTCCTGGTTGTGGAAACTAATGTGCAAATTCTATCATGTTTTGTAGAGAGGTGGGCTGAAGCCTGTCAATATCTTGTTTAACCATTTCAGCCCCAGAAGATTTTACCCCCTTCCTGACCAGAGCACTTTTTACAATTTGGCCCTGCGTCGCTTTAACTGACAATTGCGCGGTCATGCAATGCTGTACCCAAACAAAATTTGCGTCCTTTTTTCCCACAAATTTTGGTGGTAGTTGATCACTTCATCAGTTGTTGTTTTTTGTGCTATAAACAAAAAAAAGCGACAATTTTGAAAATAAAAACAATATTTTTTGCTATAATAAATATTTCCAAATTTTAAAAAAACATGTTTTCATCAGTTTAGGCCAATATATATTCTTCTATATATTTTTGGTTAAAAAAAATCGCAATAAGCGTATATTGATTGGTTTGCACAAAAGTTATAGCGTCGACAAACTATGCGAAAGACTTATGGCATTTTTATTTTTTTACTAGTAATGGTGGGGATCTGCGATTTTTAGCAGTATTGCGATGGACAGATCGGACACTTTTGACACATTTTTGAGACCATTGACATTTATACAGCGATCAGTGCTATAAATATGCACTGATTACTGTGTAAATGTCACTGGTAGGGAAGGGGTTAATACTAGGGGCCGATCAAGGGGTTAAATGTGTGTTCCCTAGATGTATTCTAACTGTATGGGGATAGGACTGACTGGGGGAGGAGACATATCGTTTGTTCCTACTGACAGAACGGGATTTATGTGTTTACACACACAACTCCCCGTGCTGGCTCTTGTGCACGTGATCGGGTTCCCCTGCCATGCAGCGGGCACGTGCCCTCTGGCGGCTCTTAAAGGGGAAGACCTACCCGTACGGGGTTTCGCCCAGCGGTGCCATTCTGCCACAGTGTATATATACGTGAGCCAGTTGGGAACCTGTTAAAGGAGTGGCCGCCACTCGCCTTAAAAAAAAAAAAAAAAAAAAAAAGATCCCCATCACTTTAAAGGTAAAGTGTAGTTTATCTTTAAGATCTGTGTTCTGCTAAAGTTTACTCGGCAAGTTCTGTGATCATGATGTATAGTAATTTTCTGGCCTTGCCTTGTGGCCGAGGTGTGTGATGCACAAAACTAGCTGAACAAAATTACATCCATTAGACCAGGGATCTGCAATTTGCGGACCTCCAGCTGTTGCAAAACTACAAGTGCCATCGTGCCTCTGCCTCTGGGTGTCATGCTTGTGGCTGTCAGAGTCTTGCTATGCCTCATGGGATTTGTAGTTCTGCAACAGCTGGAGGTCTGCTAATTGCATATCCCTACGTTAGACCCTTAACGCAGACATTTGACATGTGCATGTTTATGCACTTACTAAATGTAAAGTGGACTTAGCATGAATACATTCATCTGATGTTATGTGCTTACATGTTAAGTAATGTGAAAGTGTAAAACTTTCCAGTTATTAATCACCTGGAACCTTCACCCTCTAACAATTTATTAATCTGCTCTTCTATCCAAAAGACTGGAGCCATCTTTGTTAAGGCATCATTCAGGTCAACATCTACTTCCTGGACTGAAAAGCTGGCTCAGAGATGGACACTGTTTAGAAAGTTTGGAGACCCCCGCACTAGGATTTACATGACAAAGGGACAGTTTACTGTCCCTCAAACTTTAGGAGGGCCGGACTGTGGCCATTGGGATTAGAAAAATCTCCTGACATCAATGGGGAAAAACCATGCCCAGTCTTTGGTGTCAGTGGGAAGAATTGGGCCCCATTGTTAGTGTGGTTGGGAGGAATTGTGTCCCTAACATGGTGTCATTGGGAGAAATTGTTTTCCATAGTTGGTGGCATTGGGAGGAATTGTGCCTGTTCATTAGTGTCAGTAGAGGGGGATTTGTGTCCCTTGATTGTTCTCACTGGGGGGGAGATTATGCCCCATTTTCTTTATCGTACATCACAGGACACAGAGCACCATAATAATGACTGTGGGGGTTATACACTTACCTTTAGGTGATTGGACACTGGCAACCAATAGTAAGACGGTTCCTCCCATATAACCCCTCCCACACCGAAAGGACCTCAGTTTTTTCGCCAGTGTCTTGAAGGTGATTGTCACGGATAGTGAAGCTCTTCAGTTTCTTCTAAGAATGTTCCACTGAGGACCTTATAATCGGATCCATTCGGATGGCTTACTAAAGCTAAAGTGGATGGTACCCGAACCTCGGCTCAAGAACGAGGTCTTGCTTGTAATGTGTCCTATTTAGGCGCTGGACCCTTGTTAAAAGTTGGTATTTCTGGTCTACTTTGCCCAAGGAAACCACAAAGGGTGCTTTACAGGTCCAGGGGTGTGGACCCCAATATATAGGGGACACGGTCCCTGAAGGTCCTTAGAGGCGCTACCCGCCCTGATGGGGGAAGATTGGGCCTGGCAAGACAGGCCCTGCTGCATGGGATGGCGAATACTCCCCTTTGGGGTTCTTATATATATACAGATATGTATTTCCCCCTTTTGTTTAAAAAAAAAAAAAATTGCCAGAGTAGCCTTGATCCGGGGTTACAGAGGCCTGTTGGCGCGCATTTTTTAAGATTGGTGTGCGAGTGCGCGCTGCGTGTCTACCGCGTGCACGCAGCCGCTGCGCTGTTGCGGTCCACGTCACGGCGCCGTGTGCGTCAGGTCGGCGTGGGCGGGTCGCCAGCCACTGAGCCGCACGCTTGCTTCCATGCTAAGGCTTTTTAAGCATGGAGCTCCTGGCGTGCACGTGGGGGAGGCAGAGCAAACGATGGGCATGTGAGTCGGATGGTCTTGGACACTACAGTGACAGGTTTAAGACTGGTTGTAATTTGTGGGGAATACTCCTTGGTTATTTCTCGTGTGTAAGCTATGTCTTCCAAAAAACGAGGAACAGGGAACAAGACAAGCCCAGGGGTAACGGTCCCTCCACAAAAAGCAGGAGACCAACCCCATATTGATGCAGCCTCAGTTTCTACTGAAGGACCCGTGGTTTCTGACCTGCCTGAGCCATTGCACTTGTCAGGCATAGTAGCCACTACCAATGTACCTGCCTTGGCTTATGTTACAAAGGATGATTTGGCATCTGCCTTAGCAGGTCTTAAAGGCAAAATAGCTGGCATGATTGCCTTTGTAACATAAGGGGGAAGGAAGCGTTAAAAGATCGCCCGAGCCTGGGCCAAGTGGTGAGTCACTAGAGCCCCAGAACTCTTATAGCCAGATGGGCCCAGGTCGCCTGGAACCAGAATGGGCAGAGGATCCAGAGGAAGTGGTCATGAAGGACCAGGAGGTAGGAGAGGCTGAAGATTCCTTGGCTGAGTACTCTGGCTCTGAAGAGCCAATTTCAGCCTCCCATTGCCAGAAATTGTTTATCCAATCTCTAATGGAGATGCTACGAATTGGGTTTAAATTACCCCCGGTTCAGGAGTCTGCACTCTCCTGTTCCACTCTGGGATCTTTGCGGCATAAACAAATTTCCCAAGCCTTTCCCTTGCATCTGTTGCTGGAGCAGGTGATTTATGTGCACTGGGAGCATCCTGACAGAATATACTTACCTCCCAAAAGGTTTTCTATTTTATACCCTATGGAGGAAAAGTTCAGGAAGAAATGGAGCACACCTTTGGTAGACGCTGTCATATCTTCTGTTAATAAAAATTTAACCTGTCCAGTGGATAATGTCCAGGTTTTCAAGGATCCGGCTGATAAGAAGCTAGAGTCCTTATTAAAGGCCTCCTCGGTCGCCAGTGCAGCAGTTCAGCCTGCTGTTGCAGCCATTGGGATTTGTCAATCCCTAAAGCAGTGTTTCTCAACTCCAGTCCTCAAGGCACACCAACAGGTCATGTTTTCAGGATTTCCACTATTTTGCACAGGTGATTTGATCAGTTTCACTGCCTTAGTAATTACCATAGCTGTTTCATCTGAGGGAAATCCTGAAAACATGACCTGTTGGTGCGCCTTGAGGACTGGAGTTGAGAAACACTGCCCTAAAGGATCGCTTTAATGCCCCATACACACGGTCGGATTTTCCGACGGAAAATGTGTGATAGGACCTTGTTGTCGGAAATTCCGACCGTGTGTAGGCTCCATCACACATTTTCCATCGGATTTTCCGACACACAAAGTTTGAGAGCAGGATATAAAATTTTCCGACAACAAAATCCGTTGTCGGAAATTCCGATCGTGTGTACACAAATCCGGACAAAGTGCCACGCATGCTCAGAATAAATAAAGAGATGAAAGCTATTGGCCACTGCCCCGTTTATAGTCCCAACGTACGTGTTTTACGTCACCGCGTTTAGAACGATCGGATTTTCCGACAACTTTGTGTGACCGTGTGTATGCAAGACAAGTTTGAGCCAACATCCGTCGGAAAAAATCCTACGATTTTGTTGTCAGAATGTCCGAACAAAGTCTGACCGTGTGTACGGGGCATTAGAGGTTAGTGAAGAACATACCTTGCCAGGAGGAATCTGCTGAGGAACTATCAGAGATTCCTCATGCCTTGTGTTTTGCGGTTGATGCCTTAAAGGACTCAATCCAACAAATGTATAGTTTTGCGTTACTATCAGTTCATATGCGCAGAGTATTGTGGCTAAAGAACTGGTCTGCTGAGACACCATGTACAAGGCTACTTGCTGCGTTTCCATTTCATGGAGAGCGCCTGTTTGGTGAAGATCTGGATAAATATATCCAAAAGATCTCTGGAGGAAAGAGCGCTCTGCTTCCTATTAAAAAGAAGGGGAAGCAGCCTTCTTACAAAATTCCTAATCCCCCAGGGCCTGGTGCCTCTTCCCCTAAGCGGTATCGACGGCCTCAGCCGTCTGGGTTTAAAAGATCTCAGGGTCAGAAAAAACCCTGGACCCAAAAGCCATCCAAGCCCAACTCCAAATCTACCTTGTGAAGGGGTGCCCCCGCTCTCACGGGTGGGAGGCAGGCTTCAGCTGTTTGGGGAGGCCTGGGAAGAACTGGTTCAAGACAAATGGGTCATTGCCACTGTAAAATACAGTTACAAAATAGAGTTCCGGGAGTTTCTCCCGAACCGCTTTCTACACTCAAGGGTTCCGGCGGATCCAGAGAAAAGAAGATGCCTACTCCTAGCTTTACACCATCTGCTGTTGCAGGGAGTAATTATGGAGGTCCCGCACGAGGAAAGATTCAAAGGGTTTTACTCAAACCTATTCACCGTGCCAAAACCAAATGTTGAAGTAAGGCCCATTTTGGACTTCAAAGCTCTCAACTTCTTTGTAGACGTCCGATCCTTCCGTATGGAATCGGTTCGTTCAGTAATAAGGTCCCTGAGAAAGGGGGACTATCTGGCGTCCATAGATATCAAGGACACGTACCTTCATGTGCCGATCTTCGGTCCTCACCAAAGGTTCATACACTTCGCTGTAGAGGGCAGTCATTTCCAGTTTGTGGCACTGCCCTTCGGTCTTGCCACGGCTCCCAGGGTCTTCACAAAGATTCTGGCCCCAGTGTTGGCTTCCCTAAGATCTCTAGGGGTTTCCATAATAGGATACCTGGACGATCTACTTCTAAGGGAATGCTCTCGCCCTATGCTAGTTCCAAACATCTCAAGAACAGTACGGGTTTTACAATGCCTAAGTTGGGTACTGAATTTGGACAAGTCAGCTCTTTGTCCGACCCAAGCCTTGGTATATCTGGGTCTGGTCTTGGACACTGCTCAAGAAAGAGTTTCTTCCGTCCTTAAAGGTCGCCTCCATAGTGGAGCTTCTACAGAAGGTGAAGAGGGATCCAACACCTTCTGTTCGCCTGTGCATGAGGTTATTGGGCAAGATGGTGTCGGCTTTCAGTGCAGTGCCATATGCACAGATCCACTCCAGAATGTTTCAGAACAGTATCCTGAAGACGTGGGACAAGTCTGCTTGAACCTTGGATCAGCCTATGGTTCTATCTCCACAGGTCCTATGGAGCCTATCTTGGTTAAGAACCAGCAACTTAAGAAAAGGGAAGTCTTTCCCACCAGTGGCCTGGAAAGTGGTGACCACGGACACCAGTCTTCTCGGCTGGGGAGCAGTCCTACAGGAAGCATCTGTTCAGGGAGTATGGTCCCAGAGAGGACTCTGCCCATCAATCTCTTGGAGATCCGGGCAGCTCGTCTGGCCCTGCGATTCTGGACGTCCAGGTTGCGGGGTATTCCTGTCAGGATTCAGTCCGACAACTCCACAGTAATGGCATATATCAGCCACGAGGGAGGTACCAAGAGTCGGGCAGCCCAAAGAGAAGTAAATCATATACTGACCTGGGCAGAAGAACATGTGCCGTTTCTGTCAGCAGTGTTTATCCTGGGGGTGGACAATTGGCAGGCGGGTTTCCCAAGTCGCCAGAAATTGTTACCAGGGGAATGGTCCCTGCATCCTGAGGTTTTTCTACAGATTTGCCAATACTGGGGGACCCCAGATGTGGAACTGCTGGCATTTAGATTCAATGCCAAACTAGACAGGTTTGTATCCAGGACCAAGGATCCGCTTGCTGTCGGGACAGATGCGTTAGTGGTTCCTTGGGATCAGTATTCCCTGATATATGCCTTCCCTCCGATCCAGATCCTGTCGCACTTACTGCGCAGGATACGGGAGGAACGGAAGCCGGTGATCTTAGTGGCCCCAGCGTGGCCCAGGAGGTCGTGGTACTCGGAGATTGTGAAATTGCCAGTAGGGGACCCGTTAGTCCTTCCTTGCCGCCCAGACCTGTTGTCTCAAGGGCCCATATTCCATCCTTCTTTACAATTGCTGAATTTGATGGCCTGGCTATTGAGACCAGACTATTGAAAGACCGTGGTATTATGGGTTCAGTCTTGTCCACTTTGATAGCTCTAGAAACTGACTTTCTAGCATTTATCTATTACAGAGTATGAAAGTCATACATTTCTTGGTGTGAGAAAAGGAAATGGGACCCTCGTAGGTATACGATTGGAAGAGTTCTTTCTTTTCTTCAAACAGGAGTAGACTTGCAGCTCGCTTTAGGGACAATTAAGGGACAGATTTCGGCATTATCGTTTTTTTTCCAGAGACCAATTGCATCCCATTCTTTGGTGCGAACCTTTGTGAAGGGAGTAACACACCTGAGGCCACCGCTTAAACCACCTTTATGTCCTTGGGACCTAAATTTGGTGCTTTCAGCCTTACAGAGTCAGCCCTTTGAACCTATTAGGCATATTCCTTTTGTCCTATTGACCAGGAAGTTAGTTTTCTTAATAGCTATAACATTGGCTAGAAGGGTGTCAGAATTGGCCGCCCTTTCTCGCAAGGAACCTTTCATGGTTCTTCATCAGGACAAGGTAGTCATGCGTCCTTGTCCAGATTTTCTACCAAAGGTAGTTTCCAAATGTCATGTGAATCAGGATATCATTTTACCTTCCTTTTTTCCTAACCCTAAAACTAGGGAGGAAAGGTCGCTTCACTCACTGGATGTGGTGAGAGCGATAAAGGTTTACTTGGAAATGTCAGCTCCCTTTCGGAAAACTGTTTTTTTGTCTCGCCTGAGGGTCCTAAAAGAGGACAGCCGGCAACAAGTTCACCTATATCCAGGTGGATTTGCCAGACTATTGTCCAGGCCTATAGATTAAAGCGCAGGGTTCCACCCCGGGATTTAAGAGCACACTCCACTAGAGGGGTTAGTGCATCATGGGCAGTACGCCAGCAGGTGCCTATGGCTCAGGTTTGCCAACCAACTGTTTGGTCTTCAGTTCATATGTTCACCAGGTTTTACCAGGTGGATGTGAGATCTGAAAGTGAGACTGGTTTTGGCCACAGCGTGTTGCAGGCTGCTTTATAATCTCAGATCCGTTGGGTCTAGGGCTGATGTGTCCCGCCCCCCCTCAGATGCATTGCTTTAGGACATCCCACATAGTCATTATTATGGTGCTCTGTGTCCCGTGATGTACGATAAAGAAAAATGGATTTTTAAAACAGCTTGCCTGTAAAATCTTTTTCTTGGAGTACATCACGGGGCACAGAGGTCCCTCCCCTCTTTCTGGGATCATCATTGCTTGCTACAAAACTGAGGTACTTCCTGTATAGGAGGGGTTATATGGGAGGAACCGTCTTACTATTGGTTGCCAGTGTCCAATCACCTAAAGGTAAGCGTATAACCCCACATAGTCATTATTATGGTGCTCTGTGTCCCGTGATGTACTCCAAGAAAAGGAATTTACAGGTAAGCTGTTTTAAAAATCCATTTATTGTTATCAGTGGATGAAATCGTGCCTCAAGGGCCGGATAAAAGCAAGCAATGGGCCGCAGTTTGAAGACCGCTGTCCTAGTGCTTGTGCAGTACTTGGCTGTATTTACATATGTTTAACAGAGATCAGCCCCTGCTCCAATATTTTTGGCTTGCTGCAAAGTTACGGTGTACAGTCTTATCACTGGGGCAGTTAGGACTGAGAAAATGATTCCTCTGGTTTGCAGCAGTACTGAAAGGTACATTCAAACAGGTAAACCTAGCCTACACTCAAAAGCATCTGGATGCCCCATAATTTGCCAGACAAATGGGCGTTCGGCTAGATTGACAAGTTTCTGACTCGTGACCGCTGCTTGGAGCAATATTGACATCGTGCCAACTGAACCCTGTGGTGCAAGCTGAGCCATCAAGGTCTAGCTTGTAGGCAGAGTGCTAAGGTGTTCAGTCAAAGTGCCAACATCAGTGTTGGTTCTACCACAACAGCATTGGTAAGACTGTGTGCCTCTCCCAGAAGAGAATGAGTAGCTGACTAGCTTAATATTAAACCCCCCTATCCCACTATATAGCTGAAAATGGCACTGGCAGATGTTGGTATCCTTTGGTCAGATAGTACAGGTAAGCATACAAAGGTAATATAAATGAAAAACAAAACCTAGAGATTGAAACTGTTGTGTTCTAAAAATGCTAGTTGTCTGGCAGTCATGCTAATATTGACTTAAAAATAACACAATTTTTTTTTTTTTTTTTTTTTTTTTTGGAGAAGTGTTTCCCTTTCGCAATTGTTGCCAAGATAAGAATTACATTTACTTGGGATGCAGACCCCCTCCATGCCCCACAGGGACATGTCCCAGGAAGCTGCAGGACCAGTCCCACACCAGTGCTGTGCTTCGTCCATATGTGCTCTAGGATGCCATGTAACAAATCCAAGATGGCAGTGCTAGAGATCGGAATCCCAGAAAAGAATCGCCTGCAGGGCGGACAGTGCTGGACTTTTACGAAACACTTAGATGCTAAAATATATACAGTAAAACCTTGGTTTGAGAGCGTTTTGCAAGACAAGCAAAATGTTTTAATAAATTTTGCCTTGATCTACAAGCGATGTCTTCATATAAGAGTAGCGTCATATCACAACTGGAGTATAAAAAAAAAAAAAAAGAGATGAGCCTATAAGTGTAGCAATATGGTTACATTTAATGAAGGTACAACATTTAGCAACTTGCTACACTTAGAAGTGCTTCTCTTTTATACCCTGTAAAAAAAAATGCTTTGATATACAAGTCCTTCGGATTACAAGCATGTTTCTGGAACTAATTGTGCTCTCAAACCAAGGTTTTACACTATATATATATATATATATATATATATATATATATATATATATATATATATATATATATATATATATATATATATATTCAGCAGCATTTATTTTTTTAAATCAAATAAACAAGTGAAGTTTTTCTTTAAGTCAAATGATCAGCATGACAGCCAGGTGACTAGCATTGTCACAAAATCTGCAATGGCAGCTTCTGTGTTTCCCTTAGTTCAGATTTCCGTAATGTTTTCTTCAATTTTTCTGTCTGCACTGTGCAAATAGCAGCAGCAAAATTGTTATTTTATTTACCCTTATAGGTGAAAATATGAACATACATTACTGACACATTCTTGTGCTATATTTTGGTGTAATTGTATTGTAAGGTGTAGTGCAGCACTTTGATATACTGAATATTGCCAAAATTATCCTCCATATTGCTGTGCTAGCAGCTTTCCATCTATATATGTTGGATTATATATCCTGAGCGTGAATCTGTCTAGTTTTTATTTCTTTTTACTGCATTATACAACATATAAGGCTCCTCGGTGCTAGAGGGTTTTCTCCTTTCTACTCCTGTTCATTTCTGAGTCTTTTCCAGCTCAGAAAATCAAACCTGATTCTTCTGTTGCTGGGAATCTGAGGTGTAAAGGGAGCGCGGTGTATTCCTGGCGAGGACTGAGTCACGGCGGATTCACTGTGGCAGAGAACCAGCTTATGTTCCTTCCACTCACTGTGACCCATTAAAAGGTTTCAGTAGCTGCACTGCTAAAAGCTTTTCCAAAGTCTTTGCAGGAACGTGTCCCCAGGGCGCTGTTCCTGCCGTCTGTGCTGCGTCCATCATTGTCTGTAGGTATTCGCAGTTGGGGGGGGGGGGGGGAGTGGTAAAGAGGACTCTAGTATATGGAAGAGATGGTGCTTGTAAAGTCGAGGGACAGCTAAGACAGAATAAAGTTGGGGGGGTGGTCATGAAAATTACCAAAAGGTTCAGTCCACTCCAAGCTGATATTTCAGTTACCCTGCTCACACACATTACAATTTGATTGTTTTACCAACAACGATGTAATATAAAAAATAGTGGCCATACACATCACAAATGATTGGATTGAATCATTTTGTGCAGAATTAAATCTATGAATTATTGGAAAGACACATCTGGGTTGATTTACTAAAACTGAGTGCAATATTTGGTGCAGCTCTGCATAGAAACCAATCAGCTGCCAGTTTTTTTTGTCAAAGCTTAAAAGAAAAGTATGGGTTTTTATTTTTTATTTATTTTTTTTTTATTCATACTTCCCTCGGTCTGATGCTCCATCCACTGATAGTGCAGAGACGGCAGGAGACAGCTGCAGCGAGAAACGGGCCACCGAACACCGCTGATGGCTTGGTTCTCACAGATCCCCGAGACGAAAGCTGCCGACTGTCAGTCAGCTTCTCTCCTCTCTGATCCTCCACGCCCATTGGAGCACTGAGCTGTGGAGGGGCGGGGAGAGGCCGCCTCAGCGGCTCGCTGAGACTGGATCCGCCAGCTGCCTTGATTGATGGCAGACTTGGAAGTCGGGATGACACAGTGCCTCAACTGATGACAGTGACGTCAGCGGAGAGCGGACTTTAGACCGCTCTCTGACGAAAATGGCTCATAGGAGTGCAAAATGAATTGCACTCCTGTGACCCATAGGAGAAGCCCATCTTAAAAAGTTCAGGCTGGACTTCTTTTAATTGAACAAACTGAAGTTTGGTGCAGTTGTGCATGGTAGACAATCAGCTTCTGATTTTGCTCTCTCCAGCTTTAGTAATTCAACCCCATACTTTGGGGGGGTGGGGATGAGGGAGTAGATCTGAAACAGGGGTGCCCAACCACTAGCCCGTGACTTTCTGCACTGGGATGGCAGGTCGGCAAACGTAGATCACAGGTTTCCGACCCACCATTCCAGAACATCAATATTCTGAATGTAGCCGGCTCTGGAGGGAGCAGAGCTGCATAAGCTGATGTATCCTGTATAGCGCCATCTCCTGGTGAAGTGATACCAAATGCACTCCGCCTGGGACTGCAACAGCCAGCAGGGGAGACTAGGAGACTACTAGGGGAGATTCCTGAATGGAAGATTATTATTAAAGGTCAGTTTATATTTTAAAATCACAGTGTATATATGGGAAAGTGCACCACACCTGCAAGATATAAACAAAAGTCCATTTGCAAAGTGCAGCTAACCTGCAAGAAAGCCACAGGTGCACTGCAGATAAACAAGCAGCCTTGGCCCCCTTTCAGATGATCATTCAGATTGGGTCTGCCTGTCCAGTCTTCAGGCAGACTCAGGTGGACCCCCCATTCACCTCTATGGAGAGTCCGTTTATACCCATCTACCGCCAATCCACTAAAAAAAACAAAAAAAAAAACAGAAGGGCATCCATCCCCTTCCGGATCAGACGGCTCATAGAGTAGACCGCTCATTGTGGCTCACGACTGGTTACAAAGTTGCTTAAGTGGCCCTCACTCTTCAAAAGGTTGGTCACCCCTAAAATAAATGATTGTTTGATGTGCCATAACCAATCTTTCAATGTTTTTTTCTACCCTCAGACAGTAAGGTCCCTTTCACACAGGCACCTTCCTTTTTGATCAGTAAAGGATCTGTCTGCTAATCCCCCACTTTGCAGAGTGGGGCGATGACAGGTCCATGTCCTCTCAGTTTATGTGCAGAGCAGACATGGACAGAGCCCACTGTACTCTATAGGTGGCCAGTTTACACCCGACTACCTCTGATCCGATTCACCTACCCGGAGTAGCGTGGATCCTCTTCCATTTGTTTGGTTTTTTTTTTTTGTTTTTATTTTTAATCAGATCTGAGGTCCATAAGGCTCCATTCACACCTAGGCAATTGGAATCACAGCAAAATGTGGGATGCCTTTTCATTACTTCTCAATGGCACTCTAAAATTGCAATGCAGGAGCTTCTTTTGGGTGACCCCGTTGCAATTTATTACAGCAAAATTGCACTAGGATTAGGGTGTCATTGAGAAGTAATGGTATTGCAAATGCATCCTGCGTTTTGCAGTAATTCTGCCACGTTTCAAATCGCCTAGGTGTAAATGTACTATCTGATCAGGTCCACCTGAAAAAATGACAAGTGGACCTGATCGAAATGGTCATGTGAATGGAGCAAAATCAACTATACAGTCATTTATTGTGGCCATAAATGGAGCGATTTTATAAAGGAGATCTAAATCTAAGGTGTTATGACTTCAAGGGCACAGTTTGTTACTGTATATGCATTGCAGTTACACATGGTAAACACACGTATTTCAAAATAAATGGCATTGTAAAGACATCCCAAAACATCTGTACTGCAACGTACCACAACACACGTATTTGCATTGAAAACAATGCTGTGTGTATGTTTAAGTTGCAAACAGACCTCAATGCAGCCAAAAATTGTTAGTAAACCCTCAACAGTAAAATCAGTCTGTATAATGCAATAAAGCATGCTTGCTATACTCACTGTGGCACCTAAGTGGTTAGCCTTTTTACACAATGCAGAGGATTGTTTGATCCTGTCTTCTCTGATCCTTCCCTTCTTCCACTGACTCCAGAACATGTCCAGATAAGACAGAGTCTTTGGAGTCAGGCTGCACATGCTCATTTTTATTCTGTATTGCTAGAAAGGTTTTTTTCTTTTTTCTTCTTGGGAGAGTGGACAGTGCTGATCAGTTTAGGCCGATACGTCTACATATGTTTGGTAAAAAAAAAATCGCAATAAGCGTATATTGATTGGTTTGCGCAAAAGTTATACGTCTACAAAATACGGGATAGATTTATGGCATTTTTTAAAAAATTGTATTTATTTATTTTTTTTTTTACTAGCAATGGCGGCTATCTGCGATTTTTTTTGTGACTGCAACATTATGGCGGACACATCGGACACTTTTGACACATATTTCGGACCATTTACATTTATACAGCGATCAATGCTATAAAATTGCATTGATTACTGTATAAATGTGACAAGCAGGGAAGGGGTTAACCACTAGGGGGACATGAGGGGTTAAATGTGTTTCCTAGGGGAGTGATTCTAACTGTAGGGGGAGGGGACTCACAAGGGGAGGAGACCGATCGGTGTTCCTCTGTACTGGGAACACAGATCGGTCTCCTTTCACCTAACAGGACGTGGATCTGTGTGTTTACACACACAGATCCACGGTCCTGCTCGGTTAACGAGCAATCGCGGGTGCCCGGCGGGTCCCATGCGGCACGCGCCCCCGCCCCCTAGATGGCCGGGAAGCCCAGGACATCATATGACGGCTGCCCGGGATGGGAGATGCCATCTGCGGCCATCATTTGACTATACGCGGGTATTGAAGTGGTTAAAGGAGTTAATGCGTTAAAAATAAAAAATAAAACTTCTGTGTGTAGCAGCCACCCCAGCACCCCCTTATTACTTACCCGAGCCCCATCTTTCTCCAGCAATGTCCACGAATGTCTAAGGCATCCAGAACACTCCTCCAGATTGGCTAAGACACAGCAGCGGTGCCATTGGCTCCTGCGGCTGTCAGCCAATCATGGCAGAGAGGGGGCGAGGCGCCATGTCTGAATGGATACATGGAGCTGTGACTCAACAGCTTCCTATGGGGGCACTAGAGCCAACTGTGGGGGGCACTCGATAGGCGGGAGGGGCCAGGAGCAGCAAAGAGGGACCCGAGTGAGGAGAATCTGGGCTGCTCTGTGCAAAACCAACTGCACAGAGGAGGTAAGTATAGCATGTTTGTTATACAAGACTTTAATTGGGAACTGATAGTATTCAGCAGTTTACAGTTTACTAAAATAACTGCATTTCCATGTTCTATTTCTCATCAGCAGTATATAGAGTCTTGTGACTTCTGTGTACTGTGGGAGACCAGATATAGTGAATGCAGGGTCCTGGGTTTAGTAACACTTTAATGAATGAGCAATCTTCTCACAATTTTGGTTATTGCAACACAGCATTAAAGTGTGAATGGCCTTCCTTGAGGGATATATAGGTACTTTTATAGCGCCATCAATTTACGCAACACTTTACACATAATAAATAAAATGGCCCCTCAGAGATTCCAGTGGTGCACTCTCCCCTCCAGTGGTTCCAGCTGTACCCCCACCTTCCCCCTTAAAGACGTTGTCCTCATTCTGCTGCAAACGTTTCTCATTTTCCGTTGTACTAATAAGATCTTTGTCACTGAAAATCTGTTTGCCCCTAATGGACCGTTGAGTGACTCTGAGGCATGCCCTCTTTGGGTGAAAGGAAAGGGTTAATTGTCTTCCTTTTCCTCCTGGGAACAGGATCTGGGCTGTGACACATCCTCTGTTGATGGGCACATTTCTTCTACTAGAAAGCTTGAAACACCATGCTGAAGAGGCTGGTCCGCCCGTCCCAGTGGAGAGAGACCAAGTGTTCTGTGGAATATGGTGAGAATTTATGAAGACAAACTTTTCACTCTGGTCCATTTAACACCGATAGGTCACACGTGAAATGACATTGGCGTGTGGTAGTGTAGAATGTTGTGAAGTAACGCAGGTGGCACTTTTCTCATGCACTGAGTTCTATATTATGCATGGTTCCCACCATCCCTGCTGGTTTTTTGAATTTGCTGCATTCTTCATAATGGAAATAGAGGGAGCTGGAACTCACACAGGTGGGCAAAGTATACTCCTCTCTCCCGGGCAGACTGGAAGAGCATTGTGAGATCTCACTGCTGGGGCATCCGAGACAAACCCATCAGGCTCCACCTGGAACCTAAATATCACTTTTAAGTGGACAAGCCTTTTAATTCATATTGTCAATAGCAAATTATACAATATGTATAGGAAATGAATTGACAGATTGTCAGCTGATTGCTTTCTAGCTTCATATTCCTGGAGCATTGTTTATGCAGGAGTTAGTGTTCTGATCTACTTGAAGCATTTTTGAAAGAATGCTTCGTTTGAATTATGAATTGGATTGTATAAAGCAGTGTTGCCTTTGCCATGCATGATGTTGAGCTTTCATTAATGTGGCATGTCTTATTCAGAGGATGGAAAGCAGTTCAGCCAGAGCAGAATAAGTCAGCATGAATGTGAAAAGCAGCCTTTTTTCCCCCTGAAATTAAAAAGCGTGCTTTCTCCTGGCTGCATTTAATTCACTTCCTAGTGTGATGCCTGTAAATACAAGTCCCTGAGCGGAGAAAGAAAATTAGAAAGCGGATTGGTTGTCATCACTAACGGGTAAACATAAAATCTCTTTTGTGCTGGGTATTATGAAATCTGCGCATTGCTTTTAAAGTGGAGCCTAATCTGCCCGGCTACCACATAAAAATGTCTGCAGTTAGGGAATTGTCCTTGGTAACATGGGCATTTACCGTGCTGGATATCGGTCCCTACCAATGTCCCTTTTTTGCACTATTGACTTGTCCGCAGGGTGTGATTTTAGTTGTCCCCCATATTACTTCAATACCGGGCACTTTCACCCCCTTCCTGCCCAGGCCAATTTTCAGCATTCAGCGCTCTCTCACACTTTCAATGACAATCGCGCAGTCATGCAACACTGTACCCAAATGAAATCATAGCTCTATTTGTGTGAAAAAAAATGACATTCTTTTGATGGTATTTAATCACCGCTGGGTTTTTCATTTTTTTCGAAAAAAATAAAAAAGACAAAAAAAAAAAACAAAACTGTTTTTCTTAGTTTTTTTTTTATTTTTGGTCAGAAAATTTTGTAAATAAGTAATTTTTCCTCCTTCACTGATGAGATAGCGCTGAAGGGCACTGATAAGGAGGCACTAATATGCCGCACTGATAGTGCTGCCTTTCAGTGCCCAGAAGTGTCGCCTGACTTGCATCACTTCTGGGCACTGTTGATCAGTGCCCTGATTATCTCCCCCTGTGAGGAAATGCAGCTGATCGGCTCTCCTCTCCTCATAATCTGTCAGTGTGAGGAGAGGAGAGCCGATTACTGGTACTTCCTTGTTTACCCATGTGATCAGCTATGTCCAATTACAGCTGATCACATGTACTGAGATTGGGGTCACGCCTGTGATTGGTGCACTGCGTGCCCCCCGTGGTGAGACGGGCAATGTCATATGACGTTGTCCCAGAACGAGAGAGCATCCCACCTGCTGTCATTTAACTACCTCCCGCCCGCCCGCCGTATAGACAAAGAGAGTCTGTCACTACCATCGGGGCCGGATTAAGAGCATCACTAGGGGCCTGGTGCTGAGGATGTTGGTGGGCCTTTTTATGGAAAGCCGTGGCGGCAATGAAGAAGATTTAGGATTGGCAGGGACGTAAGTAACGTGTTTGGCTGCCCTCTTGCATTTACAGGGACCTAATTAATTTCATTGGCCAGAATAAAAATTTTACATCCAAGCGCTTAATGCCTGTAAATGCGCCTAAACATTTATAAAAGCTTTAGACACTTAAACAAGCATCAGCTTTTTGGCAAAAAAAAAAAAAGACTGTTGCCAGGAGGAAAGGCTGTCTAGGAGAGTTGTCAAAACATCCAGTGTGCATGAGGTCTTACTGTTCTGAGGTCAACCCAAAATGTGTGATTGTTATCACTGAAAGTGAAGGAAAGTTAGACCAGTGGTCTCCAAACTGCGGCCTATTGCCTTCTTTTATCTGGCCCTTGGGGCACTATTTCATCCACTGATAACAATGAGGCATAATTCCTTGGACTGACACCAATGAAAGGGGTACAATTCCTCCCACTGACACCAACAATGAGGCCCAATGATGGGGCACAATTCCTCCCAATGACACAAACGATGGGGCCCAATGACATCAATGATGGGGCACAATTCTTCCCACTTACACCAATAATGGGGCACAATTATTCTCACTAAAACAAACAATGGGGCATTTTTTTTTTTTCCACTGACGCTGGGACCTTTTCTACTGCCACTGGCCACAGTCCGGCCCTCCTAAAGTCATCAGCACACATCAGTGAAGGAGGAAAAATACCATAAACTAAGAAAACCTTTTTTATTTTTATTTTTTTCAAAACTTTCAGACTTTTTTCGCTTTTTTTTTTGCAAGAAAAAAACACCCCAGTGGTGATTAAGCACTTGCTGACCGCATTTTAGCTGAATGACGGCTACAGCTCAGCCAGCTAGTTCTGGGATGCCATCATATGACGGCGACCCATAATCACAGGCGCCTGCTGCGCCAATTAGTTGCTCTTTACCACGTGATCAGATTGTGCCCAATCACAGCTGATCACGGATGTCAACAGAAGCTGGTTATCGACACTCCTTTCCTCGTGCTGACAGCATGAGGATCGGAGAAGAGAGCCGGTAACTGGCTTTTATAAAAGGGATATCTACACTGATAATCAGGGCACTGACTTTCACTGCAGTCCCAACAGGTGACACTAATTGGCAGAACTGGTGAGCACTATCAGTGCCGCCTCATCAGTGGAGGAGAAAAATTACCTGTTTTTCATAGTTTTTTTCAAAATGTATTCGTTTATTTAGAAAAGAATAAAAAAATAAAACTTTGCAAAATTTTATAACAAACCCAGTGGTGATTAAATACAACCAAAAGAAAGCTCTATTTGAATGACAATTGCACGGTCATGCAACATTGTGTGAAAAGGTAATTCTAAAAATTTCATATGGGTACAAAGTGCGACAGCGCTGAAAGCTAAAAATTGGCCAGGCCAGGAAGGGGGTGAAAGTGCCCAGTATTGAAGTGGTAAGGGGGACACACAACCCATTTCAGGTTTTATTTGTTATCTAATCTCTCTCCAAAACGCCTAATCTGTGATTAGGGTTGCCACCTCATCCCATAAGGGCCGGTTCACACTGCTGCGAATTCTATTGCGAATTTGAACCGTTGCGATCGCTCAAATTCGCAAGTCATTTAAATAACATAGTTTTCCATTTGTGCCGTTCACATCAATGCGTTGCGGATCTAAGCTGCGTACAAAAAGGGTCCTGTGCGAGTTTGATCCATGTACGATGCGAATTCAAAGCAATATTTGCCGTAGAATCGCAGTAGATTCGCCAGAACACAAAAATTTGCAACGCAATCAGATCAAATTTGCGCAAAATTCGCACCGCAGCAGTGTGAACCGGCACTTAAACTGGAACACACATTAATTACACAGGTTCTGTTGCTGATTAAGGTGGTAATTAAATGCACTTGGGGCCTTATCTGCATTAAAGTAGCCTCAGAACCTGTGTAATTCATATGTGTTCGGATTTAAAGGGATGAGGTGTCAACCCTATCTGTGATGGCAGTATGAATTTATAAAGCAGAAGCGATTTGGACAATTTCTCCTTTTGCAGCACTGAGATCCAGGCTCCATACGATCAGCTGAACTGTTATTGATCGGTTTGGGTGAGTTTGGAGAACTTCATTTTGCTTTAAACCCAGCAGTGACCTTATAAACAAGAAACATTAGCGGACTACATAAATCTTCATTTCACCGCATTGAGGTTAATGTGGCTCAATAAGGTCAATGGTGGCCTGGATACACAGATCCTGATATACCCCCTGAGTCATGTACACATACACAGCGCACACAAGGTGACCGCCTCTGGATTTGGCTAATAAAGAAGACGCCCCCAGCTGACTAATCTAGGCCATTCAGGTTCATGTTAGAACCTGTACTTCCATTCCTGAGCTTTTCTTATAAAACACAGTTTATTTATCTGCCTTTCATGCTACATTCAATACTTTAGGTCACTGGCACAGAACAGGTGTTCTGACTTCACTTGCTGCATGCTTGTTCTAGGACTGTGAGTCAAAGTAATGAAGCCATTGGATCAGCGTGACAGCCAGGCAACTGGCATTCCTAGAGAGATAGAGAGGTCAGTGATGGCAGGCGTTTTAGTCTTCTGGTGGTTCAGTTGTGTCAGTTTTGAGTGCATATTAGTGTTACTTCTCACCTATGCCTTCAAACACAGCATTATCAGTGCTTCGCAGCCATGTGTTTACATAATCCAGTATTTTATAATGACTCTGATGTGCTTTGTGCACTGGTCACAGCTGTATCCATTGGACATATTTTAGCTGTGCTTCTTGATGCTTATTAGTCATGTCTTGCTGTGTGTTGGGGGATCCAGAAACAACTCATTCATTATCCAGGGTCTGAGCCACAGAAAGGAGTCTTCCAACTGCCACTTCTCACACAGGCATTTGTCTGTGATGGATTCAGTGGGAAAACAGCAAGTGTGAACTTAAACAGCCAAAGTTATGAAAGGGTGGAAAACCATTAGCAAGTAAGACAGCCCTGGAGATGGTCTCTTCTGCAGTGGCTGGGGCCCTAAGAGAGCCGTTACCCCTGATTACACTCAATCTGTACCATGGCTTGATTTGATTTTCACTCTAAAAATCACCCAATTTAACTGCAGATTGGTGAAATGAAGCCTGAGGACACAGTAATCCAATATTAGTAATATCACATTAATGTTATAGTGTGTAGAAGTTATTATATACCAGTTCACCAGAGACCTGTGTAGGAGAACAATTGACAAAGACTGAATATTATCAATGTGAATGTTCATAATTGCAGCCGCAGAAATGGATTATTGATGGAAATCTTCCCTACAAGGCTGCCTGTCCTTTATCCCAGAGGTCTGATCATTCACAAATGGCCCTCTGCACTTTACTAATTTGAAGTGCCCTTTTGTCTGGCACCAGAAGGGTTAAAGGAGACCTAGAATCGGAGATATTTTTTCATGTTCTGTGCATGCTAAATAAACCATCCGTGTACAATTTACAAGACCTCCCCCTGACAATGCCTTCATCGGCCTTTCTCTTCAGAAGCACATCTTTGTTAAGACATCATCCAAGGTCTACTTCCTGAAATACTGGCTCAAAGATCACATCCTAGTGCTTAAAGATTTCAATCCTGGTGGCTGTGCAGTTCTTGGTTGTGTTCCCAAATGTGTGATACAGATCAGCCCCTGCTGAAGCTTCTCACCATTAGACCCCCATACACATTATTAGATTTTCCTGCAGATTTTTGTCTTCAGATTTACCAAAACCATGTAGTGCAAGGGCCTGCCTGATTGCATACAAGTTGAAACTCCTAAGGTTTGATCTCATATTAGATTTTCCTGCAGATTTACCAAAACCATATATGAGGTCAAACCTTAGGAGTTTCAGTTTGGATGCAATCAGGCAGGCCCTTGCACTACATGGTTTTGGTAAATCTGAAGACAAAAATCTGAAGAAAATCTAATAGTGTGTATGGGGCCTTGGACTTTGCAGCAAGTCCAAGAGTCTCTTTTCCCAAAGTTATATTGACAGTTCAATGCCCCATACACAAAGTAGTCAGAGCCTGAGATGATGTTTCTCCCTTGCCTGCAGCAGACTGAGGACATTTTTCATTCACAAGTGCAGCAGGTACATAGTGGATCGTTTTTTTTTTAAAGCCATTCAGGAGGTGATACTGCCACCTTCTGCTTACCTATTTTTTGATCCCCGGGGAGATCATTTCTTTCCCAGTGGCAATTTATTAAACTACCATGCCACATTTCACCCGCGGGGCAGGGGACAGCGCAGGCCTGTTGACTTCACCAATCGAGTCTGACAGGCAGGTTAAAATTGTCATGGTGGAATTGTAAACAGATCCAAGCGACTGTCATATCACATTGTGGGAGTTGCAGGCTATATAAAAAACGGATCAACCATCTCTTTTTACTACTCCCTTAGCAGCTCCTCTGAAATGAGCCTTAATTACTATAGTTGAAGAAATGCTTTTTAACCACTTGACCTCTGGAAGATTTACCCCCCTTCATGACCAGGCCATTTTTTGCTATACGGAACTACGTTACTTTAACTGATAATTGCTAGGTCATGGTCATGCAACACTGTCCATGAATGAAATTTGTCATTTTTTCCCCACAAATTGAGCACCTTAGAGCTTTCTTTTGGTGGTATTTATAGTGCAAAAAATAAAAAAACTTATAACAGAATGTAAAAAGTATTGGGGTTTTTTTTTTTTTTTTGCTAAATTGTCGGTCTTTTTTTGTTTAAAACCTATCCAATAAAAAAATTTAAAAAATCTAATTTCTTCATAAATTTAGGTCAATATGTATTGTGCTACATATTTTTGATAAAAAAAATGCATTAGGCGTATATTGATTACTTTGCCCAAAAGTTATAGTGTCTACAAACTATGGTGTATATATACTGGAATTTTTTTTTTTTTGAACGGGCGCTCCATGTAAGGCTATGGAGAGACGGATGTCATCGGTGACATGTCCGCTGACATCCGATCCGCCAAAATCAGACGGATGGCCCTACGTTTACATCCGTCCCTATCGTATCAGGTGAGATCGGATGAAAACGGACATGCTGTCCGTTTTCGTCCGATCTCTCCATAGCAACCAGCGGCGCTCAGCAAGCCCCTCCCTGCTCAGTGAGCAGAGAGGGGCCGGTCATGCCAGCTCAGCGGAGATCAACGGAGAGATTTCCCGCTGAGCTGGCGGACAGAGGCGGACTCCGTGGCAGCGGATCCACCTCGTGGGAATGAAGGCTTATTGTCACTGGTTCCCACAGTGATCAGTGCTAAAAATATGTACTGCCACTGTACTAATGACACTGTCTGGGAAAGGGGTTAAACATCTAGGGCGATCAAAGGGTTAACTGTGTGCCTAATCATTGTTTATGTGTACACTGTGTGGTGTTTTTTTTTTTTTTTTAAAACAAGGGATGTGCTGGATTTGATTCCCTATTTTGCAAAGAAGAATGGGCAAAAATGTCACTCTCTAGATGTGCAAAGCTGGTAGAGACATCCCCAAAAAAGACTGTAATTGCAGAGAAAGGTGATTCTACAAAGTGATGACTCAGGGGGGCTGAATACAAATGCACGCCACACTTTTCACATATTTATTTATTTTTTTTAAATTTTGAAAACCCATTTATCATTTTCCTTCCATTTGCAATTATGTGCCATTTGGTGTTGGTCTATCACATTAAATCCCAATTAAAAAAAAAAAAAACAAAAACAAAAAAACGTAGTTTGTAACATGACAAAATGTGGAAAATATCAAGGGGTATGAATACTTTTTCAGGGCACTGACATTGTCCCACGCCACGTATGCACAAGAGTCAGTATTCCTAGCACAACCAGAGTGTGCAGGGAATGGAGTTTTGCATGTGTATCTCAGTGTGCATTCAATAGATTCAGAAGACTGTGAGCAAGCAGGTAAGTGTTTTGTTATTGCAGAAGAGATATAGCATGTCTTGTCTGTAATAAAGAGCTGCCTGTTTGCAATTTTCTTCAAGTTAAAGCAGAACTAAATCTAACTGCTGCAGAACACATTTTGTAATGGGAGGCCATAGTTCTACTTTAAAGCAAAGACGTGCGGTGAGGTCAGTGGCTGGCGAGGCACTGGCTAGTATCGGAGCCATATACACACAGGTTACATACGTCGTGATCGTTAGAGCAATAATTCTAGCACTAGACCTCCTCTGTAACTCTAAACACGTAACCTGTAAAAATTGTTAAAAATCTCCATAGGCGACGCTTTAAGTACTAAAGTTTGGCACCATTCCACAAGTGTGCACAATTTTAACCACTGCAGCCCCAGAAGATTTTCCCCCTTAACCGCTTCAGCCCCGGAAGATTTTACCCCCTTCCTGACCAGAGTGTTTTTTGTGATTCGGCACTGCGTCGTTTTAACTGACAATTGCGCAGGCGTGCGACATGGCTCCCAAACAAAATTGATGTCCTTTTTTTCCCACAAATAGAGCTTTCTTTTGGTGGTATTTGATCGCCTCCGCGATTTTTATTTTTTGCGCTATAAACAATATAAGAGCGACAATTTTGAAAAAAACACATTATTTTTTACATTTTGCTATAATAAATATCCCCCAAAAATATATAAAAAAAATGTTTTTTCCTCAGTTTAGGCCAATCGTATTCTACATATTTTTGGTAAAAAAAATCGCAATAAGCGTTGATTGATTGGTTTGCGCAAATGTTATAGCTTTCACTAAATAGGGGATAGTTTTATAGCATTTTTAGTAAAAAATTTTTTTTTTTACTAGAAATGGCGGCGATCAGCGATTTTGTTTTTTTTGTTTTTTTTTTGTTTTTTTTTTTTTGTTTTTTTATTGTGACTACGACGTTATGGCGAACATGTCGGACATTTTTGACACATTTTTGGGACCATTGTCATTTATACAGCGATCAGTGCGATTAAAAATGCATTGATTACTGTGTAAATGACACTGGCAGTGAAGGGGTTAACCACTAGGGGGCGGGAAGGGGTTAAGTATGTCCTAGGGGAGTGATTTCTAACTGTCAGGGGGATGGGCTGGTGTGTGACGTCACTGATCTCTGCTCCGATGACAGGGAGCAGAGATCGAGTGACACTTGTCACTAGGCAGAACGGGGAGATGCTGTTTACATCAGCATCTCCCCGTTCGTCCTCTCCGTGAGGCGATCGCGGGCTCTCCGTGAGGCGATCGCGGGTATCCCCATGGCGATCGAGTCCGCGGGACCCGCGACCCGACTCACGGAGCTCCCGGCCGGCGCGCACGTAATGGCACGGCAGGGAATTCAAATGGACGTACAGGTACGCCCATTTGCCCAGCCGTGCCATTCTGCCGACGTACATCGGCGTGCGCCGGTCGGGAACCGGTTAATGACCAGGCCATTTTTTGTGATACGGCACTATGTCACTTTAACTGACAATTGCGCGGTCGTGCTACGTTGTACCCCAAACAAATTGTGTGTCCTTTTTCCCCACAAATAGAGCTTTCTTCTGGTGGTATTTGATCACCTCTGCGTTTTTTTTTTTTTTTTTGTTTTTTGTTTTTTGTGTTTTTTTTTGTTTTTTTGCGCTATAAACAAAAAAAAGCGACAATTTTGAAAAAAAAAAAACCACAATATTTTGTACTTTTTGCTATAATAAATATCCAAAAAAAAATGTCTTCATCAGTTTAGGTATGTATTCTTCTACATATTTTTGGTTAAAAAAATCTCATTGATTTGTAGACGCTATAACTTTTGCGCAAAGCAAATAGGGGATAGATTTATGGCATTTTTATTATTTTTTTTTTACTAGTAATGGCGGCGATCTGTGAACACTATAAATAGCCACTGATTACTGTATAAATGTCATCGGCAGGGATGGGGTTAACACTAGGGGGACGATCAAGGGGTTTACCGTGTTCCCTATGTGTGTTCTAACTGTGGGGGGAATGTGGCTGACTAGAGGAGGAGAGAGATCGTTGTTCCTACTTAGGGGAGAAGAGACAGATCGCGTGTTCATACTGACAGAAGCGGGATTTGTGTGTTTACATACACAGATCCCAGTTCTCGCTCTTTCACAAGCGATTGCGGGTGCCTGGTGG
The DNA here is from genome assembly GCF_042186555.1 of Aquarana catesbeiana. NCBI lineage: Eukaryota > Metazoa > Chordata > Amphibia > Anura > Ranidae > Aquarana > Aquarana catesbeiana. The sequence continues at coordinate 217,660,641 of NC_133332.1, forward strand.
TCATCACACCTGCCAGGCATGCGCATTGGCTCCGGGGACACACTGCCGGCGCGTAATACCTGTATTATATAAAAGATGAGTTTGCACCTAGTAAACAGATACCCAGCTTCTCAGACCTAAAAATTGTGTGCACCGGTGAATAGGAGACAAATTTCAGTACCTAATATTTTTAATAGGTGACGCTTTAAAAGCCCCTACAGGTCATCAGTCTAGAGTTAACCATGAATAATTGAGCCTAGAATTGTTGATCACACTCTGGCGTGTGCGGCAACATGTAACATGGATAGTGCAATCAACGTTTTTGCACGTAGGCACCCCCAACTTGTGTATTTGTTTGAGCCCTCCTTCCACCCCTAAACACATGAATGTACAAAGATATTTTTTTTTTTTTAAGGGGGATTTAAGTGCTTGGTTGTAAATGTAATTTGTTTTTTAGAATTTTTTTTAACTTCTGTTACAAAAAGTTCACTATGTGATGCATTTTATTATGACAGGTTCTCTTTAATGAGACCCCAGAAGTCTCGTCTGATCTCCAATGAACCACTTCTGGTTTATCAACAGTGAGGCCTGGTTCACATTTATGCGTGCATGCGGGCCGCATTTGCTTGGGTACGGCAGCCTATTCATTTGAAGGGGCTGCTATGCCTGCGTTTCTCGCAGAAAAAGATGCATGAGAATTTCCTGCACTTCCTGCACTCCCCAAATGCTCTGTATTTTCACATGCGTAGGGGTTTCCTAATGCCATTCTCACACCCCTTACCCGCATAGATGTAAACCAGGCCGAAGGGGAGATCAGCGAACAGATTTTCACCATATCCCCTCCCCTCAACCCGGTGGCACCCGCCATGCCAGTCCAAGGTCCACAGATGGGAGTGTGAATCTTCGGAAACATGGCAGGGGCCAGCAGTATTCAGGTCTTTGTAAAACCCCAGGTCAGGGATATGCAATTAGCGGACCTCCAGCTGTTGCAAAACTACAAGTCCCATCATGCTTCTGCCTCTGGGAGTCTTGCTATGCCTCATGGAACTTGTAGTTCTGCAACAGCTGGAGGTCCGCTAATTGCATATCCCTGCGCTAGGTCATTACCAGGAAAGTAAAATCAGCAAATAGATTTTCTCTGATCTCCCTCCCCTCTACCCAGCGGCACCCACTCCATGCCGGGCCCGGGTACGCTCATGGGCATGCAGATGCCAGGAAACAGGACAGGGGCTGGCAATAACGGGGGTGTGTGTAAAAACTCCCCCCAATGCCAGTAAAAGGGTTAAAAGACAATATTTCTTTCAGCTGTGTTGCTTAAAGAGTTAACTTATGCAACAAGTATCGAGCTGGGATCTAGAATATTAAGGAGCCTGGATGTGTGTTTCTAATGTGAGGAACCTGTGGAGAAATATCTGCATTCATCATACAGGTGATACTTTCAATTTATGGTTTAATTACTTCTGCCATGTGAGAGGGTTTAATGATGTAGAAGAGTAATTCATTCTGAGTGCAGAAAAACATGGTGATATACTGGGCTCCCAGGAACGTTTGTCCTAAAAGTTTCTGGAATTTGATAACTTTTTTGTAACTCTATATTTACAAGAAGACAGAGGTTGGGGAGACCGCTACAACTAAGGCCCTGATGGTGACCCCCAGGGTCAGGGAGGGCTGACATTCCTCCTCAGGGTGCAGGTTACTAGGCATGGTGGGTGTAGTGCAAGATGGAGAGATGGGCGCCATTCACTTTTAAAAATTAACAAAGAGGTTTTTATTTCTCTTAACAAGAAATGTGGGAGAGAGGGTTAGGGCACAGGACACCCTTAAACAAATGCAATAGCAATTGGGCAGACTCCGCAGACAAAAATAGAACTAGGCAGGCAGCAATACAGAAAATGAGCCTTTAAGCTGAATGCAGCCATCTCTATCTTGTAGCAACTGCTGTCTCCTATGGCAACAACTTCACAAAGTATCCCACTGTAGATCCTCAAACTTAGCTCCCAGCTACCTGCTGAACATCTCAAGCTTCACTCACAGCTACCCGCTGTATTCTACAAGCTTCACCCATGCTACCCGCTGGGTTCTTCGGACTCACGGCTACCTCCGCTGGATCCCTCAGGCTTGACTCACAGCTACCCGCTGTACTTATCTTCAAGTTCTACTTACAACTACCCACTGTATTCCTGGATGAGTCTCTACTGAAGCTTTCCCACTTCACTGTCCCCCCGCTAGTGAAGCGTCTGCTCTAGTACTCCTTCAGAACTCCATCCCTTTGACACCTGCCTCCGGCAACAAGCGTGGTTGTCCCTCTGGCAACTGTTTCTCCTATGCCTCCTGGCAAGGATTAGGCTCCCCTCGGGCTAAGCCTCTGCACACGTGGTTAGGCCCCAGGCTTCAGGCCTACACCTTTGCTGCTGCTCCTCACACGCCCACCCAGGGAATAGCCCGGGTGGAAAGAACCCCGATCACCTAAGTTCTTCCAAAAAAATAGCTTATCCCAGCATGCAAAGTGGCCAAAGGAAATCCCTGCTAATTGGCTGAGACAACATATTTACTCATAGCCTGAGTTCACTGTAATCTATTATTCTAATGCCAAAGGCAACAACGCCACCTATTGGCAGAAGAGGCAGGCTACAAATTAAACTCAAGCTTAGGACAGAAACCAGTGGATCAAAGGCTACAAATTAGCCAGGCTAGTTACCACCTAGCACAACTAGATTTACTGGCAGCCCTGTTTAGGACAAGGGTGCTACACAGTCATATCCACAGCCCAACTCCAGGTAAAAAATGAATGGAATAAGAAGTAAGGCCATTGATGCATAAGGCACCATTTACGAAAACGCCTTCCTAAGCCATCCCTCAGTGTAATGAATCAAAGTTATAGTTCCCTTTATGAGACAAGATCATTTCTTCCATGGGGATGAGCATATTCCCCCCACTTGCTATCTTCATGGGCACTGATCCCCTCCCCACCCCTGTGAGTTCTCTGGAGCCTATGAGAGAGAGGACCCAGCTGCTGGAAGTGTTGCCTCCACCAGTAGGTGTCCACATCAAGCAGGCAGTGATGTGGACACCTTAAGAAGGACCCCAGGAAGTAAAGAGAAGGGAAAAGGATCACCAGGTGATTGTGAATTCAGGTAAGTAAAATGGGCATTTGGTTGTTTTATTTTTTAATACCAGCTGTTAGGTAGAGGGAGGACGGAAGTGGGTACTAATCTCCTGGAGTTGGGCTTTATATGTGCAGCCATTTTACATACAAAGTTAAACATCGCTAGTCTATCTTTGCTATGCAAGCGATCCGAATCGACACGATTCTGCCTGTGATTCAAAATCGCGGCAAATCGTGTGCGCTTCTGCGATGCCAATACTTCCTAATGGCCCCCAAATCGACGCGCGATTAATTGTGGCAAATTGCAACGCTTGTCACTCAAAAAGGAGATCCGATCCAGAGATGTGCACGAGCGCAGTGGCTCCAGCCACTGCCTCTCTCCTCATTGGACAGATTGATAGCAGCAGGAGCCATTGGCTCCTGCTGCTGTCAATCAAAAGCTGTGACACAGGAGCGGGGGGGCCCGCTGTCTGTGTCAATCGATGCTGCAGTGGGACTCGGGTGCAAGGGACACCGGATTAAGAGGAGGAGCTTGGAGCGCTGGCGGAGGACCCCAGAAGAAGAGGATCAAAGCTGCTCTGTGCAAAACCGTTGCACAGAGCAGTAGGTATAGACATGTTTGTTATTTCTATTAAAAAAAATCGAAGCTTTACAACCACTTTAAAGAGATCTACCTGAACATCATGGGAGAAGTCAAAGATCACTGGGCACAGTGTCACCTCCTCACACCTGATTCAAACTTCTAATTGCCAAACTACAATGTTGCAATCGTGTGCATTGCACAGCCATTATGGTTTTAAATCAGGTGGTGAGGTGGCAACATATCACCTCCTCACCACCTGTCATACACACTTAGATCACTTCTTCAGAGAACTGCACTTGAATGAGCTCTTAGTTGCATCGGCAGAGACACCCTTAGGGCTCGCTCACACATAAAGTTGGGGTGGGGGGGGAGACTGCGGTTGAGTCACGGGTTCACCACCCCCAATCCCGACCCTTTTAGCTGCTGAGATGCCGAGGCAGCAGCCAAAGGTATGCACATGCCACAGCAGGAATTAAACCCTCTGTTGCTTTTGGTGGGTACTACTGCCTGATAATCGTGACCCATTCAAGTAAATGGGGCCAATCTGCAAGTGCCCTGCAATGTCATGGTTCAAGGGGTTAAAGTAGGTGGTGAAAGAGCAACACAACGCTGCCTGCTTTAACCCCTTGTTTGCTGTACTGCACAAGGTTGCTGCAGGGCACTTGCAGTGTCCCTATACGCCTGGTCATGGTTGGTGGGTATAGCACCTGCCAAGCATGACCCATTCAATCGAAATACTCTTGATGCAGCTGTGACATGCGTATATACCCCTGGCCACTGCAGCTAAGCGGGGTGCGATTGGATGGGGGTGGTAAAAAAGGTCTTAACTATGGGGTTTTACCACCCCCCCAAACTACAAATGTAAATGAACCCTTACTGTTCTGAGCCCCCTATAAGGTTGCTTTCACACTGATTTGCTGCAGTTTTTCTGCACTGCATCTGCGTCTTTCTTGGATTAGCTGCGCTTTGCCATTGACTTCAATTATATCCTGAGGGTTTGCTGCACTTTCTGAATGCAGGAGTTTTGGTGTGCTTTCAGAAAGTGCACCACATCTGCAGGATATAATAGAAGTCTATGGCTATGCACAGGAAAGCTGTAGGTACACTGCTGCTGGCACCACTCTGGAGACCTCTAGCCAGGATAAGAGGTGGAGTGCAGTTGGTATCACTCCCACATGGGACAGGAGCCAACACTACAGAGGAGACTCGCTCCCTACTACATCTCCAACTTTACAAGTAGTCCCTCTGCATTGTACTGTTTGATGCTCTGGGATGATGGGTCATCAAGCACAGACTGTGATCTACCAGTCACCTGTCTGCTATCTACAGGCTGCTGACCCCGTCTTAAAGTATATGTCCAGCCCAAACTTTATTTTTTAGTTTTGCATAGAGTAGGAAGGTCTGTATTTACTAACACTAAATGTTGCCGGGTTGTTATTAACTTTTATTATGACCCATGTACTTGTGTTAAATAGTATTTTGTTCTCTTTGTGTGAAAAACCTGGTGATCCTGCCAGTCCCCCTGCTTTCAAAATTGAGACTCACCACACTAGGCAGGAGAGCACATCCATCCCAGCCTGGTCAGTTTTCTGGCTTTGCTGGGAGCACAGGCTGTCTTTCCTCCAAAGATCAGACTTATGCTGAGACAGACCCCTGCACAGCCATTCACTAGGGAGGTCAGTGTTCTGCTGTTTCTCCTTCCTAGCTCTATAAGCCCCCTATACATATGAGAACAGAGGTCAGGTGGTCACTTATACATTCTAAACACCTTTTATTTATTATATATATATATATACAGTATCTCACAAAACTGAGTACACTCGTCACATGAAGAGCTATAATAAAATATTTACAGAAATGTGAGAACATTGAAGAAATGACACTTTGCTACAATGTAAAGTAGTGCGTGTACAGCTTGTATCACAGGTTGCCACTAGAGTCCTCTTCCACTCCTCCATGACGACATCACGGAGCTGGTGGATGTTAGAGACCTTGCGCTCCTTCACCTTCCATTTGAGGAAGCCCCACAGATGCTCAATAGGGTTTAGATCTGGAGACATGCTTGGCCAGTCCATCACCCTCAGCTTCTTTAGCAAGACAGTGGTCATCTTGGAGGTGTGTTTGAGGTTGTTATCATGTTGGAAAACTGCTCTGCGGCCCAGTCTCCGAAGGCAGGGGATCATGCTCTGCTTCAGTATGTCACAATACATGTTGGCATTCATGGTTCCCTCAATGAACTGTAGCTCCCCAGCGTCGGCAGCACTCATGCAGCTCCAGACCATGACACTCCCACCACCATGCTTGACTGTAGGCAAGACACACTTGTCTTTGTACTCCTCACCCGGTTGCCGCTACACACACTTGACACCATTTGAACCAAATAAGTTTATCTTGGTCTCATCAGACCACGGGACATGGTTCCAATAATCCATGTCCGTAGTCTGCTTGACTTCAGCAAACTGTTTGCGGCTTTCTTGAGCATCATCTTTAGAAGAGGCATCCTTCTGGGACAACAGCCATGCAGACCAATTTGATGCAGTGTGCGCCGTATGATCTGAGCACTGACAGGCTGACCCCCCTCCCCTTCAACCTCTGCAGCAATGCTGGCAGCACTCATATGTCTATTTCCCAAAGACGACCTCTGGATATGGCGCTGAGCATGTGACTCAATTCCTTTGGTCGACCATGGCGAGCGCTGTTCTGAGTGGAACCTGTCCTGTTAAACCGCTGTATGGTCTTGGCCACACTGCTGCAGGTCAGTTTCAGGGTCTTGGTCTTCTTATAGCCTAGGCCATCTTTATGTAGAGCAACAATTCTTTTTTTTTCAGATCCTCAGAGTTCTTTGCCATGAGGTGCCATGTTGAACCTCAAGTGACCAGTATGAGAGAGTGAGAGTGATAACACCAAATTTAACACACCTGCTCCCCATTCACACCTAAAACACATGACACCGGGGAGGGAAATGGCTAATTGGGCCCAATTTGGACATTTTCACTTAGGGGTGTACTCACTTTTGTTGCCAGCGATTTAGACATTAATGGCTGTGTGTTGAGTTATTTTGAGGGGACAGCAAATTTACACTGTTATACAAGCTGTACACTCACTACTTTACATTGTAGCAAAGTGTCATTGTGAGATACTGTACATATCCAGTATAGTCTTCCAGTGACACAGAGTATTTCAGGAGAGAAGACTTAAAGCAGAACTAAACTGTTTCTGAGCACTACAAACTGGGAATGCTATTTAATTCATTTTTAATATTCAAAGAAAATTCACTTCCATCCATGTCTCAATGCTTTATTTTGTTGAGAAATCACTTTGAAAAACACCCCCTACCATTTCTAGCTGTGGCCATCTTGAGAAAGGGCAGATGATTCATGTAGCATTTACCGGAATCTATCTGCCTGCCCTTAGCTCAGGCATACAGAGTGTGTGGATGGGAGGGTGTGCTTAGCTGATAAAGCCCCTCCTCCCCTCCTGGAGACTTGGGATGCCCAACATAGTTTTGGCTTAGGCCAGAAACCGAAAAGCAATTAAAGAAATGCAAAACAAAAAAAAAAACAAAAAAAAAAATAAGAACTTAAAAACAGGAAAATAGAATATACTTTCCTATCAATTTACTAATACGAGCAACATAAGAATTAAAAATAGTTAATCTTTGGGAATATAAACAGCTTAAGGTGTAACTTTACTCTCTCAATCAACAATGTCATTTGTAGGTTTAATAAAATATTTTTGTACACTTAGACCCCTTTCTCGCTGAACACCGCCCCGCGCTAATGGTAAAGTGCCGCTCATTTTTGCGACGCTTTACCGGCACTGTGCGGACAAGAGCGGGGCGCTTTCAACCCCAAAGAAGGGGTTAACAAGGGGATAAAAGTGCCCAAAAAGCGACGCTGTCGAAGCACTCTAGCAGCACTGCCTATTGATTTCAATGGCAGGGGCAGTTTAGGAGTGGAGTATACATCGCTCCCGCACCGCTCCAAAGACGCTGGTGCAGGACTTTTTTCCCCGCCCTGCAAGCGCACCGCCCCCTGGGGGGGATTGAGAGGCACTTTTCAGGCGCTATTTTCAGGCGCTATTTTCAGGCGCAAACAGACATTCTAAGGCTACTTTCACACTGAGGCGCTTTTCAGGCATTTAGCACTTAAAATAGCGCCTCTCAAGCCCCCCCAGTGTGAAAGCCCAAGTGCTTTCACACTGGGGCGGTGCGCTTGCAGGACGTGAAAAAAAAGTGCAAGCAGCTTCTTTGGGGCGGTGCGGGAGCGATGTATACTTCGCTCCTAAACTGCCCCTGCCATTGAAATCAATAGGCAGCGCTGCTGAAGTGCCTGCAAAGCGCTTAGTCAGCGGCACTTTTTGGGCACTTTTTTCTCCTTGTTTAACCCCTTCTTTGGGGTTAAAAGCGCCCCGCTCCTGCCCGCACAGTGCCGGTAAAGCATCGCTAAAATGAGCGGCGCTTTACCATTAGTGCGGGGCGGTGTTCAGCGTGAAAGGGGTCTAAGAGTACAAAAATATTTTATTAAACCTACAAATGATATTGTTGATTGAGAGAGTAAAGTTACACCTTAAGCTGTTTGTACTCCCAAAGATTAACTATTGACCAGGACATTTTGATGATAGGCAACTCCTATCCTCATATTGATTAGTGGTTCCAAATTAATAACTACTGCAGTAGGGAACAGACACAAAAGATACGCTCAGCATCTTTCCAAATAACTGTTCTGCTTTATTATGACGCAATTGAAGGTTTTTATACACATGATTACTTAGGTATCACATTAATGTTACAATTGTATGTTTATGGTAACAAGGGGCGTTACATAGGCAGGCTAATTCTAATCAGGACTCGAACGAATACAAATATGTACTGAAAACATTATTAGTGCTGTGTGCACAGTGAGGGCAGTGTGCAATACATACAAAATAGAATACAGTTATATACAGAACTTACACTATTTTTAATTCTTATGTTGCTCGTATTAGTAAATTGATAGGAAAGTATATTCTATTTTCCTGTTTTAAGCAGGCCATACGTGGTCGAATTTCAAACGAATTTTCTTTTCAAAATCAGAAAGTTCGTTTTTTTTGTGATCCGATGATGCCACCATTGATTTTCGAAATTCGGCCGACCAAGCCTTCAATTTCACTTCATGTTGCTACAGAAAAAAAAAAAAACTTTTTTTGTTCTTTTTTTGTTTTGCATTTCTTCAATTGCTTTCCGGTTTATGGCCTAGGCCAAAACTGTTGGACATCCCAGAAGTCTCCAGGAGTGGAGGAAGGGCTTTATCTGCTAAGCACACACTCCCATCTGTATGCCTGAGCTAAGGGCAGGCAGATAGATTCCGGTAAATGCTACATGAATCATCTGCCCTTTCTCAAGATGGCCACGGCTAGAAATGCTAGGGGGTGTTTTTCAAAGTGATTTCTCAACAAAATAAAGCATTGAAATATAGATGGATAAGTAAATTTGCTTTAAATATTAAAAATGAATTGAATAGCATTCCCAGTTTGTAGTGCTCAGAAACAGTTTAGTTCTGCTTTAAGTCTTCTCTCCTGAAATACTCTGTGTCACTGGAAGACTATACTGGATATACAAAAGTGAGTACACCCCTCACATTTTTGTAAATATTTTATTATATCTTTTCATGTGACAACACTGAAGAAATTACACTTCGCTACAATGTAAAGTAGTGAGTGTACAGCTCGTATAACAGTGTAAATTTGCTGTCCCCTCAAAATAACTCAACACAGCCATTAATGTCTAAACCACTGCCAACAAACGTGAGTACACCCCTAAGTGAAAATGTCCAAATTGGGCCCAATTGGCTATTTTCCCTCCCCGGTGTCATGTGACTCGTCAGTGTTACAAGGTCTCAGGTGTGTTAAATTTGGTATTATTGCTCTCACTCTCTCATACTGGTCACTGGAAGTTCAACATGGCAAGAACTCTCAGGGGATCTGAAAAAAATAATTGTTGTACAACATAAAGCTGGCCTAGGTAATAAGAAGATTACCAAGACCATAAAACTGAGCTGCAGCACGGTGGCCAAGACTATACAGCGGTTTAACAGGGCAAGTTCCACTGTTGTCCCAGAAGAAGCCTCTTCTAAAAATGATGCGCAAGAAATCCCGCAAACAGTTTTCTGAGGACAAGCAGACTAAGGACATGGATTAATGGAACCATGCCCTGTGGTCTGATGAGACCAAGATAAACTTATTTGGTTCAGATGGTGTCAAGCGTGTGTGGTGGCAACCAGGTGAGGAGTACAAAGACAAGTGTGTCTTGCCTACAGTCATGCATGGTGGTGGGAGTGTCATGGTCTGGGACTGCATAAGTGTTGCCAGTTCATTGAAGGAACTATGAATGCCAACATATACTGAAGCAGAGCATGATCCCCTTCCTTTGGAAACTGGGCCGCAGGGCAGTATTCCAACATAAAGACCCCAAACACACCTCCAAGACGAATACTGCCTTGCTAAAGAAGCTGACGGTAAAGGTTATGGACTGGCCAAGCATATCTCCAGACCTAAACCCTATTGAGCATCTGTGGGGCATCCTCAAACGGAAGGTGGAGGAGCGCAAGTGATGTCGTCATGGAAGAGTAGAAGAGGACTCCAGTGGCAACCTGTGAAGCTCTGGTGAACTCCATGCCCAAGAGGGTTAAGGCAGTGCTGGAAAATAATGGTGGCCACACAAAATATTGACACTTTGGGTTCAACTTGGACATTTTCACTTAGGGGGTGTACTCACTTTTGTTGCCAGTGGTTTAGACATTAATGGCTGTGTGTTGAGTTATTTTGACGGAACAACAAATTTACACTGTTACACAAGCTGTCCACTCACTATATCTATATCTATATATATATATATATATATATATATATATATATATATATATATATATATATATATATATATATATATATATATATATATATATATATATATATATATTGGCAGCAACTGGTTATACCAGGATCATGGCTGCTGCTGCAGCAGAAATTATCTTGGTATCATAATTTTTTTTTTTTTTTTTTTTTTTTTTACGGGGATTGGCTTTACTCTGAAAGCGATCTGAGTGGCTTTCTCGATCACTTCTACAGTGCTCGGATAGCACCCCCCTCTTGCCCCCACCTGCTGCTGTTTCTGGGATCTCCTATTCTACGGGGGGGCTGGGACTGGTGTAAACACAGAGAGAGTCAGTCACAGAGGAGATTGAAAGTTCCTCCATCTAATCTGTGCACAAATGAAACTGGAAACAACAAATATTTTGGTTAAGGTGCTGTTTCCCCAGCCAGTACAGCCAAGGAAGCATCTGATCATTTAAGTGTATTTTTTCCTGGAAATTTGAGTTTCATACTATGACTGCGCAAATGTCATGTGACATAAAGCATTGCAGCAGCCACTATTTTATTCTCCAGGACCTCTACTTTTAGAAAATATATAATGCTTAGGGGTTTCTAGCAACAAAAAAAATGCAGATTGCAGATGCACCACTACACTACTTCTGGATACACACAGGCAGGCTGGAAGCATAATAAAAGGCACTCAAGTCCTCATATCTCATTACTTTGTGTTTCAGCACTTCGCTCAGTGGGATACAACAGCTGGAATCTCTTGGCTTTGGGCATTGAATATGGCGGATCCTGGTCTAAATCTAGTAAAGAGCGGGCAGCCTGTAACCCCATGGAACAGGAGACAAAGGCCCAGGTGCAAACCAAGTCCCCCGACAGTACAGGTCACCAAACCTTTTACCACTCCATCCACCGGCTGTGTGAGGAGGACAGAATTAAGGACAAACCCCAGGACCTGGAAACAGACATTGAAGAATTTTGTGGCTTGGTGGCATTCCATGAGAAGAACAAAATCCACATTTCTGACCATGGAGAGGAAAGGTGAGGTTGGATCCTGAAGTATATAAACCACCACACAGTTTGGCTAATTTGCTTGACTTCCTGAAATCTGAGGGAATATGTAGACAATGTCATTTCCTGACACATGTCTTTATACTGAGTTGGCACATACTAGCTGAAATCAGGCTTTCATTTTCAATGGTTGCTTTTGTAGCACTACCCCTGTAAGGGCCACTGGATTTTTGGGTCACCCTTTGCAAGCACAACCAGGCTTTCACTAATTAGTCAAAAACCAGTCCAGGGTGTTTTGTTTTTAGTTCATTGTGGAATAAACTTGCATAGGGTTGGGCAGATATTGGATGCCCAGAACTGTAGTTGAATGTAATTTGAGGTCTTGAAACTGCCTCGGCTATCAAAAATCACTTGGCTGTCCTCCCATAGGATGTACAGATCAGCTTGACTGTTAAAGAAATTAGTTCAATAACGGTGAATGCAGGCACTTTCATTCTATGGAAAGTGCCAAGGCACCTGGCTTCTTCTTGGAATCCCCAAGCAAGAGGTGTAGGGTAGCTATACTGGCTCTGGGTGGCTCTAAGCTGTCCCCCTGTAGATAGCTATCTGGGTATTGCACCTGACTGCTTCTCCTCTATAGGCTCTATGGCAGTGATGGCGAACCTTGGCACCCCAGAAGTTTTGGAACTACATTTCTCATTATGCTCATGCACTCTGCCATGTAGTTGAACATCATGGGAAATGTAATTCCAAAACATCTGGGGTGCCAAGGTTCGCCATCGCTGCTCTATGGTGTAGTACTTGAAGCTACTCACTCACCTTTGAAAGATCCTGCCGACCTCACCCAGGGATTAGAGGAGATTCTTTAAATATCCAGGCCTCATTTCTGCCTCTCCGCCCTCCTAAGTTCTAGAACTTTCCAGTAGTTCTAGAAGCCAGGGGGAGGCGATAGAGATTCAGCAATTGGAGCTCTGCCAACCTAGCTCTAAACAAATTAGTTGGACTCCTGTTGTAGCCAGAGGAGCCAGGGTTAAACTTACCTACTGTACACAAAGTAGATGGGCAAATGGGCCAGGAAGTGTGTAGCTCAGGGTGAACATCACCAGTGCATGCATACCTACTAGCTGACCAAACAAAAAATAGGAAGGGGTTGGGGCAGTGACATTGGGAGATATGCTAATCAAATCCAGCACCCAATTTGCCAAGATTAGCGACTGCAGAAATAAACAGATGTCACTGGGTTGCATGCAAAAAAAAGAAATTTGCTTTGAAGAATAATACAACTCAAACATACAAAAGTTGTAACAAGATAACAATTGTACGTAAACACAGATAAATGTAAAATAAATCTCCCAGTGTATTTACTCTTACAGATGCCATTTTGTGCAGCCATTTGTTAGAGCGTTTCCATTTATAATGGGTATTAAAAATGTTTGGCTTAGTACGAGCAGCAATGCTAAGTGGCACAAATACATTTACACAAGTGCCAGGAGAGCAGGTGTGAGCAGGTCATTAATACTTAATCAGCCCCCAACCTCGGCTCAGGGTAATGCCGCAGGTCCTCTGTAAATGTTGGGTCAGGAGACCTGAATTACAACTTGGCTTATTAATCAGAGGAACAAAGAAGATTTCCAGATAAATCTGTAAGAGTTTTGGGGGTTCAGCAGAATGGAAATAAGTTGCGCGAGAACAAACATCTCCCTCTGGGGCCAAAACTTTAAGTCGTGTCTAGTTACTCTGGGGGGGGGGTGATTAAGTGACTGGACATTGTCTACACAACTTAACGAACACAAATCATGATTTCCAGAACAAATGCATTTCCTGAAATAAAATGGTTGACCCAACCTCTGTAGCTGCAGGCCCTGTGGAACAAGGTGACCTCAAAATTCACAGCAGAAACGCTGAAGTAATTGAAGTGGCTCCCTCAGCTCACCTTTCCAGAGCTCCTGTCTGAGTTTACATTATAGATTTAGAAGGCTGAAAGGCTCCTGAGCCACTGCTGAGGAAGGAGAGGGGCTGAGTTGCTGAGGCACTGCTAACATGGGGGAAATGAGCTGCTAAGTCAATTCTGGGAGGGGAAGCAGGGTGAGCTGAGCCTCTGAAGCACTGCTGGGAGCAGGAGAAGCTGAGCTGCTAAAGCACTGCTGTAAGGGACTAGCAGGGGAGCTGAGTTCCTCAGAGAAAAAAGGACTTCAGTGCCTCTACTGTTTATTTTGAGGATTGATTGCTCCATGGTGCTTGCAGCTACAGAGACTTGTAAGGCTTTGCTTTGAAGCCCATTTACTACTTTTTAAGAACACATAAACACATCCTTTAGCAAAGGTTAATTTTATGTCCAGACTGTGAACAATGTAAGTCAGTGTGTTCCTTCCCTCCCATTAGTCATATTACTTCTGGCCATTTCTGCAATGATCTAGCCTGGACCTACAGGCTGTGGGCAGCTGTGGACACTAGCCATGTAATTGGGCACCACCTTTAGCACCGCCCACAGCACCTGGTAGTTCCAAAAGCCGAAGCAAGAATCCTGCCCTATGTTACATTTCAAGTAAGCTGTAAGCCAGGGGTGCCCAACCAGTGGCCTGCAGAGCCCTCTGATGTGGCCCTGCGACCTCCTGCTCTGGGATGGTGGGTTGGCAAGCCCAGATCGCGGATTGACGACCTGCCATTCCAGAGCATCAGTGTTGTGAATGAACCCAGGGGTAGAGGAAGCAAGTGGCTGTAGAGCAGAGCTGCATAAGCCTGTATAGTGCTCCTGTCACAGGCAAGGAGATACCAAATGCACTCTGCCTGGGGCAGCAACAGCCGGCGATAACTGAATGGAAGACTGTTTTAAAAGTACGTTTATGACTAAAATCACAGTGTATATATGGGCATATCTGTTGCTGGGCTGTTTTCAAACTGATCCGTAGGTGGAGAGCAGTGCAACTGCGGGTTACCTGCACTGAGCCATAAACTTCTATTAGCTGCAGGTTTGGTGAGCTTTCAAAAAGTGCAACACACCTGCAGGATATAATAGAAGTCTATGGCAAAGTGCAGCAAACCCTCAGGAAAGCCACAGGTGCACTGCTCTGCGCACATGGTGTGGGTAAATCGCAGATCATCAGTGTGAAAGCAGCCTTAGGCCCCTTTCACATGATCGGACCGACTCAATCAGATCATCCATTCACCTCTATGGAGTGGCAGATGTAAACTGACTACCTCCAATTCGATCCGCTATAAAAAAAATAAGAAGATCCACCCCCTTCCATCTGGGCAGATCAGATCAGAGGGCCCATAGAGTAGAGCGGGCTGTATCAGAGTCTGCTTTACATATGCAGAGTGGACATGGACCTGTCATCTGCTTGCTGCGCTCATTGTGGCCCGTGACGGATTACCAAGACGCTTAAGTGGCCCTCGCTCTTCAAAAGGTTGGTCACCCCTGCTGTAAGCAATAGGGACAGAGGACTACCGTCTGCAAATTTTACAGCGGTGAGCAGTGTTAAAAGAGAGTAGGGGTGAACAGTTTTAAAAAGGGTAATAGAGGATATAGAAGTGAACAGTGTTCAAAGAGGGCAGCACAATGTGCAGAAGTGAACGTTTAAAGAGAGTTGCAGGGGTGAGCTGTATTGAAAGGGGGGTGCAGAAGTAAGCAGTTGGAAGTGGGTTGCAGGGGTGACCAGTATTGTAAAAGGGGCGAACCCCAGTGCTGGGGGTGCTCCCTCTTGGTTGTTGGAAGCTGGGCTTTGGACTGTCGAAAGAACCAGTGTCTCTTCACCTGTGGCAGCAGAGTGAGTGCATACTGTAGATTAGGACACCTACACTGAATGACACACCTGGGACTGTACAGTGACTGAATAATAATTATTTTTAAAAAATTGGTTTGAAATCCCGCCCCACTTCACTTTCTAGCACAAGTCCTCTCCCCTCCCATAGAACCCCTCAGTATGTATATGATCCCCCCCCCCCCCGCACAAGTCCACTCCCCTCCCAAAGTACCCCCCAGTACATATAGGATCCCCCAGCACAATTCCATGCCCCTCCTAAAATGCCCCCCAGTATGTATTTGACCCCCCTCCAGTGGGGTTCACTCCCTTCTCAAAGTGCAACCCCACCCCACCTTCTAGCAAGGTGGGGTGGGGTGGCACCCCTCTCCAAAAGCACCCCCCAGTACAAGTCCAGTCCCCTCCTAAAGCACCTCCCCAGTACGTATCTGACCCCCAGCACAAGTCCGCTTTTCTCCCAAAGTACCCCCAAGCACATATCTGCCCCAAACTTGAAACTCTCTCCCCTCCCAAAGCACCCCCCAGTGCGTATCTGACTCTCCCAACACAAGCCCAATCCCCTCCCAAAGCGCCCCCCCAGCACTTATCCGATCCCCTACTCTTCCACACATTCTAGCACAAGTCCTCTACCTCCCAAAGCGACCCCCCCAGCACATACACAAAGCCTAGGTTTTGTTTAACTATGCCCCTTAAGCCCCTCACACGGTAAAGTTTGGCCAGACCCATTTTTTGCAGGCTTCTACCTCCCTTAAGTGTCCCTCATTCTCAAGTTTGAAAGTTTAGAGATTTGCTGACTGATACTTGTCATAGGGAAATTCCACCCAAAGCTGATATTTCAGTGTTTGGTAGATGCTAGAGGGTTAAATCACCTGACAGTTTCTTCTGTCCCTCTGGTGAGACCTCTGAGCTAAGTTTCCAGATCTGCATGGCTGCTGTGATTGTTATGAGCACCTCCCACCATGGATTTATATTTATTCTGTACTATGGAGGATGTAACAGGAAGAGCTGGAGCACGCAATGGTGGGTAAGATGTGGTAGCAGCAAGTATCTAAAACATTTAAAGTGTTACTAAACCCACAACAGTAAAACCAGTCTATATATGCAGTAAAGCATGCTGGTTATACCCACTGTGGAACCTAAAGGTTTAAATCTCTGCATTGTGTAAAAAGGCTGCTTGAACCTGTATGCACAGATCCTCCCCACAGATCCTCCCCTTCTTCCACTGACTCCCGAACAGGTCCAGATAAGACAGAGCCTTTGGAGTCAGGCTGCACATGCTCAGTTTGGTGTGTATTTCTAGAGAGGTTTTTTTTCTTTTCTTGGGAGAGTGCATGCAATCAGCACAGGGCCAATCAGCACTGTCCAGACAAAGGGTCAGAGGTCCTGGATCCTGATAGGACAGCTTAGTGCAATATAAAAACTCCTCCTACAAGCTTTACCAGGAACTGATAGAAGTCACAAGACCACTATATACTGCTGATAAAAGTTATTTAGCAGTTTATATTTACTAAAATCATTGCATTTCCATGTTCTGTGTACTGTGGGAGACCAGATATAGTGAATGCATGTCCTTGAGTTTAGTAACACTTTAATATCTAAGGTTCTAAATCTGTCCTGCAGGTTCCACCTATAACTATAATATCACATTTTTGGTGGACTGAGCCTTTCAGCATCAGTCTTACACTGTCCCCTTTTCAGATTCAGAAGCAGAATTGCTATGTTATAATAAGGGCCACATTTATAAAGCATAAATGATCTATTTAATGGTCATTGGTTGATTTGCAACTACATTTGTCTTCCCGTTCACCCAATCGAGTGTCTTATGCGATAATAATTGAAATCTAACATGTACATGTTTGACTGGCCTTTGCCTCGAGGATGTGCTGTTCCTTTTCTGCAAGGCAGCTGCCAACACAAAATTTACATTTCTGCTGAAATTAGAGAATCTGAACCTTAGATAAGATTATAACAGTTATTATCAAATCCGCCTGGTGCGACCTTATTCTCGTACCCCATTTAATTACCTCAATTCAAACAGATTCTCACCAAAAAGGGAGTGAAATACGATTTGATGTTTTTTTTTTTTTTTTAAATATCCTGTCTGCATCCCCAAGGGATCCCATCCCTTCCCGAGCTGTGAGATGGCTTCAGAAATTAGCTAGGGGACTTAGGGAATCCTTAACCCCTTCATGGCTCAGCACTGATGCCACTATTTAAAGTTTAAGGGAAAACTCTGAATTTAAAGTAGAATGGTAAACTAAACCTAGCTACTATTAAAACGGCTCCTTGGCTGGTCCAGCTCCCCTGTGTCCGCCAGTGTGGCTTCAGGGGAGAGAAGAGAGTGCCGACAACAGATGGGCCATAGCAGCCTATGGGTGACGTCACCACTCCAGACTTTATAGGTGTTGTCGGAGCGCGCTCTACTCTCTGCTGGCTAACACAGGGAAGGTCACGTGACTTAACTGGTGCGGGCTGAACCTAGGTAACTATGCACATCTTTCTTAAACTGGTTGATAAGCATACTGTAGGTGTTAGAAGAGGGGAGGGGACAGCTTTAAGTGTAGTTAGGGTTAAGCTATTCCACTTTAACCACTTGAGCGCCGGAAGATTTACCCCCCTTGATGACCAGGCAATTTTTTTGCAAAACGGCACTGCGTTACTTTACTGACAATTGCGCGGTCGTGCGACGTTGTACCCAATTAAAATGTATGTCTCTTTTCCCCACAAATAGCGCTTTCTTTTGGTGGTATTTGATCATCACTGCGTTTTTTATTTTTTGCGCTATAAACAAAAAAAGACCGTCAATAAAAAAAAAAAAAAAAAAAAAAAAGAAAAACTTTTATAACTTTTCCACTGTAAAACATATCCAATAAAAAAATGTAAAAAATCGAATTTCTTCCTAAAATTTAGGCCAATAGGTATTCTGCTACATATTTTAGGTAACAAAAATCCCAATAAGTGTGTATTGATTGGTTTGCGCAAACGTTATAGCGTCTACAAACTATGGGATATTTTTATGGAATCTATTAATTTATTTTTATTAGTAATGGCGCGGTCAGCCACTTTATAGTGGGACTGCGAAATTGCGGCGGACAGTCGTGACACTAACACTTTTTGGGGTCCAGTAACACTAAACAGTGATCAGTGCTAAAAAATCTGCACCGTCACTGTACTAATGAGACTGGCTGGGAAGGGGTTAACATCAGGGGCAATCAAAGGGTTAAATGTGTTCCTAACTGGTGTTTTACTAAACTGTGGGAGGTGCTTTGTACCAGGAGAAGGCATAGATCCGTGTCCCTGCTTTACAGGAACACCGGATATACCTTCCCTTCTGACAGAACGGCAGTCTGCCTTGTTTCATAGGCAGCCTGGCATTCTGCCTGTGTAACGAACAATCGTCGGGAGCAGGCCGCAGGCAGCACGTCTGCGTACCCCCAACCTGGAAGTGCTGGATCACGGAGAGCCGCCTTGCCACCATATATGTACAGTATACGGTCGGCAAGCGGTTAATTCCTTATTTACTAAAGCCACCTCTGTGGATTCCAAAAATCCCTTTTAAGAGTCTGTCCATTTTTAAAGCTTCTTTAATCTTCTTCTTTTTTGTGGCACATTACAGTCACTCACTGACCTCCGTTTTTCTAGAACGAAACAGTTGTTGATACATAATTGATCCCAAAAGTAGGTCTGTCAGGAATTCGCACTCTTGGTCAGAAGAAAGCAATGCAATACACATGTCCACATGGTTAAAGCTGTAAAAAAAACAAAAAACACACACACACACACGAGGTGCCTCCATCTAGGTGTAGCAATTTATTAAAAAGAATAAAAGACAATAAAAATGCACTCACTAGTTAAAAGTGGATCAAGGCTTGTTATAAACTCGTATAGATCTTCATAGGATCACTGTGAGGCTACAGAGCTCTGCAGGCATGTGGCTAGCTGAAGCAGAGTTTTTGATGGAAGTCCAGCTGTCAGGCTGGAACATAAGCAACAGCAGCTTCCAGAAGTAGCAAGATGGCTGCAGCCCCAAACAGCACCTCTCTCAGGTGGGTGATGATGATCCAGCCTGACAGCTGGACTTCCATCAAGAACTCTGCTTCAGCTAGCCACATGCCTGCAGAGCTCTGTAGCCTTTCGGTGATCCCATGGAGATCTATTTGTTTGTTTTTTTTATATGTGCGTTAGGATCTCAAGACCTAATCTGAGAGGAGCTGTATCCACTCTCCTGGCCTTCTTATGCATACCTCCCAACATTTTGAGATGGGAATGAGGGACACCTATTAGCAAAGGTATGTAGGCAAAGGACGCCCTCTTGCCATGCCCTCTTTAAGGATAATTATACAAAAAAATGATTAGTTAAACCCACAAGTGCTTTCTTTATATCACTACTATTCCTTTTATACTGGCTCTTGAGATTTACAAATGCAGCAATTTAGAAATTGGGTGAATGGTTTAGCACTGGGAAACACTTTTTTTGAATGATAAATAGTGCATTTTATATTCAACTATACAGATCAGACCAAATTGAGGGACAGAGGGACTTTGTTACAAATCAGAGACATTCCCTCGAAATCCGGGACGGTTGGGAGCTATGCTTGTGTGCCCCGTTAAATGATGGTTGTGTTCTAGTCAGCGCAATAGCTTATTAATTTTATATGGCTAAGGCTGGCCAGAAATGGCTTGAAATAGCAAATTATGCTCTCAGTATTCAAATATCATTTGCAGTATTTAGGAGGGGAGGATTAGGGACTCGGGGAGTTGGAGGCCCTCAGAATCATACAGGGGCATTTTCCAGCTCTGTTTCTGGCTGGGCCCAAAATTTCACTTTTGTTTGTAGAGGAAGAAAGGTGGAAATGCTATATATATATATATACCATGCTATCGCTATGGTATGAGTGTCATGGCTCTCAATTGACTCACTCTATGACAGATATCTACCTAGCTGTTCCTATCAGACAAATCTCTGCTGGTCTCCCTTACAAACTTCAGTTGTTGGGTGGGCAAGTTTGATGGTACTGTGTGCAGACAGAAATTCCCTTGAAAGTAAGAGGTTTTTCTACAGACAAGAAGAAAGCAAGGCAAAAATCCCTTGAGATAAAGACACACACAGTTAAAGCCTAATCAAAAGGTCATGTTCACGTATTTACTTATGAAAATTGAAAAGTAAAATTGTAATGTCATACAAATTGAAGGTAGATGGGGACTAAGGACTAATGAAGAATAACTCTACTCTAAATGTCTTGGGTAGCATGGGGCAGGATTTGATTTCCCACCATGGAGACCACTATACTCCCTGGTCATAATAGCTTTTGTTTGACTAAGCTGTACTAGTGATTTCTCATGCTAGAGTACTCCTTTTTAATAAACTATGAACTGGTGACATCATTGCTATTGACATGAAATGTTGGTGGGACAGAACTTTGGCTAACGGGAGACAGCGAGAAAATGCACCAAACGCCAAAATAACTGGACTGCAACACTGATTGAAATTCTTTGTTCTTAATAATGATGAATAGATTGATGAATAGAATTCTTATATAGAAGTGAGTGTTGGATTTTGATCAAAGTTTCACCTTAATCAGCATCACAAGAGGCAAGAAACATTCTGATTGGCACTGGACAAATCTTCAGCTGATGGATGACGTGGGATGGAAATTGATGAATCGGTTGATGGGAAAGCAAGATTCAATGACTTCTTGTTGAGCCAAATGAGAAGGGAAATGCAGTCCTGTCTCCCTGACAGATAGATTACTTAATGAGAATAAGAGAATCTCTATGCGGTGACCTCACATCCGCAAGCTTCTGGTAAAGAAGCATCAGCCTTAATAGTTGAGCATAAAGGGAACCTGTCAAGAGAAAACTATGGGGGTTGATGATACTTTTGCCACAGGGCCAAAATCCTTTGTGAATTCTTCATGATTTAAAAACATAGAAAGTTTATTTACTCTTTAACGAGTGCTCAGTGGCACATAGAAGCCTTACACCCACATCCCTTACTCCATCGAATCTTCTTTGAGACTGTTCACCCATCTGAATTCAAGAACAGCATATCCAGGTCTCAGTAACATTATAATACAGTTGATGTACCAGTCACCTGGACGACCGCATTGTGCAAATCCAGAGTTCTGGCTTTACTAGTTCCCATATTTCTATCAACACATGTTCACACTAGATGGCCAAATAATGTTTACACAGCAATAAAGGCATTCTATATATACTAGGTTATGTCCCTAGATATCCACCTCAGGTCTGGAAGGTTTTACCCCCTTCATGACCATGGCATTTTTTTGCTATTTAGCACTGCGCTACTTCAGCTGACAATTACGCAGTCATGCAATACTGTACCCAAACAAAATTTATATCATTTTTTTCACACAAATAGAACTTTCTTTTGGTGGAATTTAATCAACACTGGGTTTTTGCTATATAAACAAGAAAGGCAGAAAATATTGAAAAAATATATTTTACTATCTGCTATAAAACATATCAAATAAGATTGAAAAAATAATAACATTTCTTTATAAAATAGGCCAAAATATATTCTGCTACATGTCTTTCATAAAAAAAAAAAAAAAAAAAAAACCTCAAATGTATACTGATTGCTTTGCATCTACAAACTATGATCTATATACTTGAATTTTTATAAATTATCATTTTTTTTTTTTTTTTTTTTTTTTTTTTTTATACTACTGACAGTGATCAGGGACTTATAGAGAGACTATGATACTATGGTGGGCAATCTTACACTAACTGAAACTGATTTGAAACAAAATGCCACTGACATCTCCAGTGACACTAATCGAGTGATCATTGATAATACTTTACACTGTCACTGTACTAATGACATTGGCCGGGAAGGGGTTAACATCTTGGGTAAACAAGGGGTTAAATGTGTGCCTAGCAAGTGTTCATTTGTGTAATGTGTGCTGGTTTTTACTAAAGAGCTTTGTTTCCTATCCTTGCTTTGCAGGGATAAGACACAGAGAGATTGTTCCATCTGCACAGAGCCCTGTGCTGGTTGTCAACACAGGGCTTCTGGGCTGTGAATGGACACAGATGAATCATTGGTCAGGACCTGTTGACAAACTCCAACTATGTACAACTACAGCGCACGTCCTAAACCTGGAAATAAGCTGTGACGTACAGTACGGCGCTTTGCCCGCACAGGGTGCCTGTCCGCAGTACAGTGTGGGCGGGCGGTTCGCAAGTGGATATATACTAGGTTCCTGTCCCGGATATATTTCACCTGAAACTGATTTATGCAGTCCTCAGTACTATGTAATTACAACGTACACTGCAAGGCTCCCAGCACAAAGGGTGTAGGGAAAGATTCTGAGTTGCGTCCACACAGAGAATGAACAGACTCCCACAATGAGAGGTCAACACTTGGTGGAAGCTTTGTGGCTGAATCAATTTCTTGGATCCTTAAAACCTCCATGCCAACCTTGAGGTTGACCTAGCATATGTCTACCTACCAACCTTGAGGTTGGCCTTGCTTATATCTACCTACTGACCTTGAGGTGGACCTAACATATATCTAAGTGAGTACACCCCTAAGTGAAAATGTCCAAATTGGGCCCAAAATGTCAATATTTTGTGTGGCCACAATTATTTTCCAGCACTGCCTTAACCCTCTTGGGCATGGAGTTCACCAGAGCTTCACAGGTTGCCACTGGAGTCCTCCTCCACTGCTCCATGACGACATCATAGAGCTGGTGGATGTTAGAGACCTTGCGCTCCTCCACCTTCCGTTTTGAGGTTGCCCCACAGATGCTTAATAGGGTTTAGGTCTGGAGACATGCTTGGCCAGTCCATCATCTTTACCCTCAGCTTCTTTAGCAAGGCAGTGGTCATCATGGAGGTGTGTTTGGAGTCATTATCATGTTCGGAGACTGGGCCGCAGGGCAGTATTCTAAGGGAGAGGATCATGCTCTGCTTCAGCATGTCACAGCACATGTTGGCATTCATGGTTCCCTCAATGAACTGTAGCTCCATAGTGCCGGCAGTACTCAGGCAGCCCCAGACCATGACACTCCCTCCACCATGCTTGACTGTAGGCAAGACACACTTGTCTTTGTACTCCTCACCTGGTTGCCGCCACACGCGCTTGACATCATCTGAACCAAAAAAGTTTGTCTTGGTCTCATCAGACCACAGGACATGGTGCAAAATAATCCATGTCCTTAGTCTGCTTGTCTTCAGCAAATTGTTTTCTGGCTTTCTTGTGCATCATCTTTAGAAGAGGCTTCCTTCTGGGATGACAGCCATGCAGACCAATTTGATGCAGTGTGTGGTGTATGGTCTGAGCACTAACAGGCTGACACCCCCCCCCACCCCTTCAACCTCTGCAGCAATGCTGGCAGCACTCATACGTCTATTTCCCAAAGACAACCTCTGGATATGATGCTGAGCACGTGCACTCAACTTCTTTGGTCAACCATGGCGAGGCCTGTTCTGAGTGGAACCTGTCCGGTTAAACCGCTGTATGGTCTTGGCCACAGTGCTACAGCTAAGTTTCAGGGTCTTAGCAATTGTCTTATAGCCTAGGCAATGTTTATATAGAGCATAGTTGCCAACATTGAAAAACATTTTTTAGGGACACTTTTTTGGCTGTAGACGGAGTCTTATTATAATTAGGAGGCGGGTCATGCATTTGTAGGCGTGGCACAGGGGGTAAGAAAAACGGGCGTGGTTTACGCGAATAGTGGGCGTGGCTCAAAGGGGGCGTGGTTAGAGTCTGAGATGAATGAGGGATGGAGAGGGAAAGAGGGGGAGAGGGATGGAGGGACAGCAGGCCCAGATCCTACACAACAATGGAAATATGTGTATTCTAGAAAGTTTAACAACCAGCAGATAAAGATACTCCAAACACCTGGTGTTAGCACTTCAATCATCCTGACACCATAACAACCATGGTGCCGGGATGATTGAAGTGCATTATTTCTATTATTACATTGTAATATAAAATGAAATCATTCAACTCACCATAATGCCGAATCAGTGGGATCCCTGAGCGTGTCATCTGCCACGTCGCGTGCCACCAGCCGTCCGTCCTTGCATCAGGTGCCCCCAGCAGAGTCCGTCCTTACATCAGGTGTCCCCAGCGGAGCCCCCCCTTACATCAGGTGTCCCCAGCGGAGCCCCCCCTTACATCAGATGTCCCCAGCGGTGCCCCCTTACATCAGGTGTCCCCAGCGGTGCCCCCTTACATCAGGTGTCCCAGCGGAGCCCCCTCTTACATCAGATGTCCCCAGCGGAGCCCCCCTTACATCAGATGTCACCAGTGGCCCCCCCTTACATTAGGTGTCCCCAGCGGAGCCCCCCCTTACATCAGATGTCACCAGCTGAGCCCCCCCTTACATCAGATGTCACCAGTGGAGCCCCCCTTACATCAGATGTCACCAGCTGAGCCCCCCCTTACATCAGATGTCACCAGTGGAGTCCCCACTTACATCAGGGGTCCCGAGCGGAGCCCCCCCTTACATCAGGTGTAACCAGCGGAGCCCCGCTTACATCAGATGTCACCAGCGGAGCCCCCTCTTACATCAGGTGTCCCAGCAGAGTCTGTCCTTGCATCAGATGTCATCCTGACACCATAACAACCATGGTGCCGGGATGATTGAAGTGCATTATTTCTATTATTACATTGTAATATAAAATGAAATCATTCAACTCACCATAATGCCGAATCAGTGGGATCCCTGAGCGTGTCACCTGCCACGTCGCGTGCCACCAGCCGTCCGTCCTTGCATCAGGTACCCCCAGCAAAGTCCGTCCTTACATCAGGTGTCACCAGCGGAGCCCCCCCCTTACATCAGGTGTCCCCAGCGGAGCCCCCCTTACATCAGATGTCCCCAGCGGAGCCCCCCTTACATCAGGTGTCCCCAGCGGAGCCCCCTTTACATCAGGTGTCCCCAGCGGAGCCCCCCTTACATCAGATGTCACCAGCGGAGCCCCCCTTACATCAGGTGTAACCAGCGGAGCCCCGCTTACATCAGATGTCACCAGCGGAGCCCCCTCTTACATCAGGTGTCCCAGCAGAGTCTGTCCTTGCATCAGATGTCATCCTGACACCATAACAACCATGGTGCCGGGATGATTGAAGTGCATTATTTCTATTAATACATTGTAATATAAAATGAAATCATTCAACTCACCATAATGCCGAATCAGTGGGATCCCTGAGGGTGTCACCTGCCACGTCGCGTGCCACCAGCCGTCCGTCCTTGCATCAGGTGCCCCCAGCGGAGCCCCCCCTTACATCAGGTGTCACCAGCGGAGCCCCCCCTTACATCAGGTGTCACCAGCGGAGCCCCCCCTTACATCAGGTGTCACCAGCGGAGCCCCCCCTTACATCAGGTGTCCCCAGCGGAGCCCCCCCTTACATCAGGTGTCCCCAGCGGAGCCCCCCCTTACTTTAGGTGTCACCAGCGGAGCCCCCCCCTTACATCAGGTGTCCCCAGCGGAGCCCCCCCTTACATCAGGTGTCCCCAGCGGTGCCCCCCTTACATCAGATGTCACCAGCGGAGCCCCCCCTTACATCAGATGTCACCAGCTGAGCCCCCCCTTACATCAGATGTCACCAGTGGAGCCCCCCCTTACATCAGGGGTCCCGAGCGGAGCCCCCCCTTACATCAGGTGTCCCCAGCGGAGCCCCCCCCTTACATCAGGTGTAACCAGCGTAGCCCCGCTTACATCAGATGTCACCAGCGGAGCCCCCTCTTACATCAGGTGTCCCAGCAGAGTCGGTCCTTGCATCAGATGTCCCCAGCAGTAACCCTCCTTACATCAGATGTCCCCAGCGGAGCCCCCCCTTACATCAGGTGTCCCCAGCGGAGCCCCCCTTACATCAGGTGTCCCCAGCGGAGCCCCCCCTTACATCAGGTGTCACCAGCGGAGCCCCCCTTACATCAGATGTCCCCAGTGGAGCCCCCCCTTACATCAGGTGTCCCCAGCGGAGCCCCCCTTACATCAGGTGTCCCCAGCGGTGCCCCCCCTTACCTCAGGTGTCCTAGTAGGAGGGAGTATACAAAATAATGTCTCCCTCCGCCGGCCGCTTGGTTACAATAGAACCCCCGCCCCTTTCCATAACAGACCGGCAGCGGGTCAGGGAGTAGGCGGGGCGCAGGGTGGGCGGCGACGCAGGAGCTTCGTCTAGCCACCCAGCCGTTCCCGGTCTTCTTAAAAATGGCGGCCGCGGACCTCTAGCGGCGGCAGGGAAAAATTGTGAAAAACCGGATTTCTCTGGACATTTCCCGGGAAACAATAAAAATCAGGAAAAGAGTTCAAATCCCGGGAATGTCCTGGGAAATCCGGGACAGTTGGTAAGTATGATAGAGCAACATTTATTTTCTTCAGATCCTCAGAGTTCTTTGACATGAGGTGCCATGTTCAACTTCAGTGACCAGTATGAGAGAGTGAGAGTGACCTTGTAACATTAATGAGTCACATAACACAGGGGAGGGAAATTGGCTAATTGGGCCCAGTTTGGACATTTTCACTTAGGGGTGTACTCACTTTTGTTGCCGGCGGTTTAAACATTAATGGCTGTATGTTGAGTTATTTTGAGGGGACGGCAAATTTACACTGTTATACAAGCTATACACTCACTACTTTACATTGTAGTAAAGTGTCATTTCTTCAGTGTTGTCACATGAAAAGATATAATAAAATATTTACAAAAATGTGAGGGGTGTACTCACTTTTATGGGATACTGTATCTATTGATAGGTCCACTTTAAGCCAGCAAGATGTAACAGGGAGAATTAGCAACATACCGCATAATTAAGTTCACTTATTTTGCTGATCCCTTAAGACCTTGTCCCTGAGTAAGAGATTCAACTGAGGAATAATACCCCCTTGAAACAGCTGTGACCGCTGAGCGGAGCATAAAAATGACTGGCCCCCTAGAGGGCCAAAAAAAGTGGTGGGTGGCTGTGTTATGGGTGGACTGACCCTCAATTAGATCTTGCCCACTGAATTATTCATCATATAGATCTGTTGGCCAGCAATGTAAGGTCACACCATTCAGCTAAACCACCCACCTAACACTAAAACAGTGAAAGGGTATGTAACATGGAGGCATAAAATAACCCTTCAACTGAATTAGAAAACCAACAAACTTTATCTGTGCGATAGCCATACATTTTATTTTCTCAAATTGCCAGATATACATGACGAAATGTGAATTCTCTGCATGCATCCATTGTAGCTGAATTGGTTTGAAGCAGCCAAAGTAGCTTAGCTTTCATAATGCAGTGGGAGTGTTCCCTGCACTGCTCCTGCATGTGAATCAGCACACTGGATTTTAGGGGTTGTGTGCAGTCATATTTGCTGCTCTTTCCAGGGAAAGAGTATCCCTAGGATTTTTTTTTTATATTTGGATAGAAAGGGATAGAATGAACCGTCCTATAATGTTTTTATTGATGTGTCTCTGTTGGAGAGATTTACTCTTTTTATTTGTATTGGTGATCATTGTCACTAAGAAAATAAGGCAAATTTAAAACCACCAAGGTGACGGGAAATCTCATAGATACACCTGTCCTGTGGCAACGGTTTAAGAGGGGAGGTCCCCTCACTTTAGGAGATTTCCTCTAACTTCTTGATTCATCCCTGGGACAGGAAGTGACCTGAAATTTCCCCAATGGTACACAGACAGCAAAAAAAACCTGATTTGTTTTAAAATGTTCTATACACTATAAAAACCTAGAAGATTTACTAAAACTGGAGAGCTCAGAATCTGGTGCAGCTGTGCTTGGTAGCCAATCAGCTTCTAACTTCAGCTTATTCAATTAAGCTTTGAGAATAAAACCTGGAAGCCGATTGGTTTCTATGCAAAACAGCACCAGATTTTACACTCTCCAGTGTTAGTAAATAACCCCCCTAGTTTTGACTATACATACTCTTGAAGAGTATATTTAGACATGCGTCTAAACCTCCCTTGCCTCTGAAGCCCAATCCATGTTCGGATTGCACTCCAGAGACTACTGACAGGCAGTGAGGAAGCGATGCAATGCCACCTCACCGCCTGTTTTAACCCCATATTTTCTGGCACATGTGCCTCGAATGCATGCATTTCCATTGACTTGAATGTGTAGCATTTGCTGGGCTTGCCGCCCGCCAATCGCTACATGTCAAAGTGTGGCATTGCAGGTGCAAAGTGAAGCATCACAGCCCGGTATAATAATATTCCATCCACTGCCCATTGCAGCTTAAGTTGGGGCGGTTGGCAGGTGGCAAAAACTGTCTCAACATTTTTGCTCCCCCCCCCCCCCCCAACTGCAAGTCTAAACGAGGCTTAAAAGTGTTGATTGTTTGTATTTAGTGCTTTAAATCTAATCGCTGTCCAAAGCCTGCCGCCTCAACCTCCGCAACATCTCCAAGATACTCCCCTTCCTAACCAATGTCACCACAAAGCTTCTAATTCCATCTCTCGCCTCAACTACTGCAACTCCCTTCTCACAGGATTACCTTTACATAGACTATCCCCTCTTCAGTCCATCATGAATGCTGCTGCCAGGCTCATCCACCTTACAAACTGCTCAGTGTCTGCTACCAACTCTCTGCCAATCCCTCCATTGGCTGCCACTCAACCAAAAAATGAAATTCAAGATACTAACAACAACTTACAAAGCCATCCACAACCTGGCCCCCAGCTACATCACTAACCTAGTCTCAAAATACCAACCAAATCGCTCTCTTCGCTCCTCCCTAGACCTCCTGCTCTAGCTCCCTCGTCACCCCATCCCATGCTCGCCCCTAGGACTTCTCCTCCTGAGTAGGGATGAGCCGAACACCCCCCGGTTCGGTTCGCACCAGAACCTGCAAACGGACCGAAAGTTCGCACGAACGTTAGAACCCCATTGACTTCTATGGGACTCGAACGTTCGAAATCAAAAGTGCTCATTTTAAAGGCTAATTTGCATGGTATTGTCCTAAAAAGGGTTTGGGGACCCGGGTCCTACCCCAGGGGACATGTATCAATGCAAAAAAAACTTTTAAAAACGGCCGTTTTTTCGGGAGCAGTGATTTTAATGATGCTTAAAGTAAAAAAAAAAAAAGTGAAATATTCCTTTAAATATCGTACCTGAGGGGTGTCTATAGTATGCCTGTAAAGTGACGCGTGTTTCCCGTGTTTAGAACAGTCCCTGCACCAAATGTCATTTTTAAAGGAAAAAATCTCATTTAAAACTGCTTGCGGGTTTAATGTAATGTCGGGTCCTGGCAATATGGATGAAAATCAGTGAGACAAACGGCATGGGTACCCCTCAGTCCATTACCAGGCCCTTTGGGTCTTGTATGGATATTAAGGGGAACCCCGCACCCAAATTAAAATAAGGAAAGGTGTGGGGCCACCAGGCCCTATATACTCTGAACAGCAGTATACAGGCTGTAGGTTTGTTGTTAAGTAGAATCTCTTTGTAATTTTGAACGGGTACATTTTTAACGTGTTTAGCTCCAGCCAAAAAATCTTTTTTAAGCTTTTTGGAAAACATAGGGAAGGGTTATCACCCCTGTGACATTTGTTTTGCTGTCTTTCCTCCTCTTCAGAAGATTTCACCTCACTTTTTGTCCCAATGGATTGGAAAGCATCAGTGGAAAGGAGAAATGTTTTTCCCATATTAACTCTTACAGGAGAGAATTTCCCTTCCTAGGGGTAGATTTCACTTCCTGTTGTCTCCTTCCGTTTGCAAGTAAGAGTCGTTTGTAAGTTAGTTGTTTGAAAGTAGGGTCCTGCCCTATATACTCAGCAGAAATTTGGGCCTTAGGTGTTGCTGTGGCCACAACACTGTAAGCCCTCACAGGGCTCTGCTGTGAAATATTAGATCAAGAATTGTAATTACATGCCCCTGTTAAACAAGGGCTGAAAAATTGGGCCTTAGGCACTGGTGCTGGTGCCACAACACTGCAACCCCTCACAGACACTCTAGTTGGAATGCAGGAACGAGCCCTGCTGCAAAGTATTACATCAAAAATCGTAATTACACGCCCCTGTTAAACAGGGGCTGAAAAATTGTGCCTTAGGCACTGGTGGTGGCACCCAGAACCAAAAATGTTCTTACAAGCTATCAGCGTGATGATTGAGGAGGAAGAGGATAATTACTCAGGGATAGTCACTCAGCATCAGCATAGGCAGTCTTTGAAGGGATCTGAGATTTCAAAAAAAATTATTCGGTTACATCAGCATCAGGTGCTTGGTAGCTGGTGGTGATCCAAGACTCATTCATTTTTATGAAGGTCAGTCGATCGACCGAGTCAGTGGACAGACGCACCCTGTGATCGGTTACCACGCCTCCAGCAGCACTGAATGTGCGTTCCGAAAGAACGCTGGATGCAGGACAGGCCAGTAGCTCAATTGCATACTGTGCAAGCTCTGGCCAGTGATCCATCCTCAAGACCCAGTAACCCAGAGGATTTTCGGTGGGAAAGGTGTCCAAGTCTGATCTTGCCCCTAGGTATTCCTGCACCATGTAAAACAGACGCTGGCGATGGTTGCTGGAACCGATCATACCTTGGGGCTGCGGACCAAAAAATTGTCTGAACGCATCGGTCAGACGGCCACCTTCTTTGACTGACCGAAGCCTCAGCAACACGTTGTCCAGAAACAGGAGTTTGTAACCTCCCAGTCTCTGGGAACGCGTTGCACAGACCTTTCTGCAAGGCCTTCTGAAGATGTTTCATCCTCTGCTCTCTCTGCGATGGCAAGATAAGGTCCGCAACCTTACCCTTGTAACGTGGATCAAGGAGGGTTGCCAGCCAGTATTGGTCCTTCTCCTTGATACCACGAATACGAGGATCCTTACGCAGGCTTTGCAGGATCAGGGAGGCCATGCAGCGTAGGTTTGCTGAGGCATTCGGTCCGGAGTCCTCTGGGTCACTAAGGACGACATGGTCCGCAGCCACCTCCTCCCAGCCACGTACAAGTCTATGTGTTTCTTGGGACTGATCCCTTAAAGACTGCTGCTGATGCTGAGTGCCAGGCTCCACCTCCATACTGACACAATCTTCCTCCTCCTCCTCTTCCTCCTCGTCCTCTTCCTGTGTGATCGGCGGGCACGCAGGAACACTGTCTGGATAAAGGGGGCCTTGAGAGCTAAGGAAGTCCTCCTCTTCCTGCCTCTGTTCTGCCTCAAGTGCCCTGTCCATTATTCCACGCAGCGTGTGCTCCAACAGGTGGACAAGGGGGACAGTGTCACTGATGCATGCACTGTCACTGCTCACCATCCTCGTGGCCTCCTCAAATGGTGACAGGACAGTGCATGCATCCCTGATCATGGCCCACTGGCGTGGGGAAAAAAAACCAAGCTCCCCTGACCCTGTCCTGGTGCCATAGTCGCACAGGTACTCATTGATGGCCCTCTGCTGCGTGTGCAGCCGCTGCAGCATGGCCAACGTTGAGTTCCACCTGGTGGGCATGTCACAGATTAGGCGGTTCTTGGGCAGGTTAAACTCCTTTTTGGAGGTCCGTCAGCCGAGCACTGGCATTATATGACCGGCGGAAATGCACACAGACTTTCCTGGCCTGCCTCAGGACATCCTGTAAGCCCGGGTACCTGCCCAAGAACCGCTGCACCACCAAGTTAAGGACGTGAGCCAAACAGGGCACATGGGTCATTTGTCCCTGTCGGAGGGCAGAGAGGAGGTTGGTGCCATTATCGCAAACCACCATTCCTGCCTTAAGTTGGCGTGGCGTCAACCACCTCTGAACCTGCCCCTGCAGAGCTGACAGAACCTCTGCCCCAGTGTGGCTCCTGTCCCCCAAGCACACCAGCTCAAGCACCGCATGGCATCTTTTGGCCTGCGTACTTGCGTAGCCCCTTGAACGACTACGGAGCACTGCTGGTTCCGAGGAAGAGGCCATGGAGGAAGAAGAAGAGGGGGGGGTGGAGGAGAGAGGTGTGTCACAATCATTAGCATTTTGGAGGCGTGGTGGCGGAACAACCTCCAACACTACTGCACCTTGTCCTGCATCCTTCCCAGCTGCCAGCAGAGTCACCCAATGCGCCGTGAAACTTAGGTAACGTCCCTGTCCATGCCTGCTGGACCATGAGTCAGAGGTAATATGCACCTTACCGCTGACCGCCCTGTCCAGCGAGGCATGGACATTGCCTTCCACATGCTGGTAGAGAGCCGGAATTGCCTTCCGTGAGAAAAAGTGGCGTTTGGGTACCTGCCACTGAGGAACCGCACATTCCACAAACTCACGGAAGGGGGCAGAGTCTACCAACTGAAAAGGCAGCAGTTGAAGTGCTAGCAATTTTGCCAAGCTAGCATTCAACCGTTGGGCATGTGGATGGCTGGGAGCAAACTTCTTTCGGCGGTGCAGCAGCTGGGGCAGGGAAATTTGCCTGGTACAATCTGACGTCGGTGTACCAAAATCAGATTGCCCACAAGTACGTGGCTGTGACACACCTAATTCTACACCTTCATTCCTCTCAGTGCATGTCTCAGAGAGGACTGAAGGTCTAGTGGGGTTGGAAATCTCAGCTGATGAGGAGCAAGCAGAGGTCCTCTTTGTTCTTTGGTGTGGGTCTTTTAGATACGCTTGCCAACGAACTGCATGGCAGGTCAACATATGTCCGGTCAAGCATGTGGTACCCAAGCGGGAGATGTTTTGGCCACGCGAGATACGCTTGAGACATATGTTGCAAATAGCAGCGGTGCGATCTGATGCACTCGTCTCAAAAAAGGCCCACACCAAAGAACTTTTTGAATAACGCGCAGAGACTGCAGCGCCCTGCACATGTGGAGCTTTGGGGTGTGATGCAGTCAATGTGCTGCCCTTAGGCTGGCCCCTGGAGGGCATCCTGCCTCGTTGGTGATGTGCCGCCTCCTCCTCCTCCTCCTCCTCCTCCTCCTCCTCCTCTCTCCTATCAGGCACCCACGTTGAGTCAGTGACCTCATCATCCCCTCCCTCCTCATCACTGGAGCAAACCTGGCAGTATGCTGCAGCAGGGGGAGCATGACTGCCAGATTGCTGTCCTTCTTGGGCACCCCCTCTGTCCGTGCTCGTGTTACTGCCTTCATCGAGCTCAGTATCATCATCAGAGCCTTCCAAACGCTGGGCATCCTCCTGGAGCATGTACCCAACACTGTGGTCAAACAGTTCGAGGGACTCCTCAGGAGGACATGGTGGGGCTAGGGAAGGAGTCACTGATGACATTGAGCAAAGGGAAGAGGCCGCTGCTTTGCCAGACAAAGTACCCTGGGCATGGGTGAGAGGATGAGGAGGATGAGGACGGCTTGGTCATCCACTCGACCAAGTCTTCCGCATGTTGCGGCTCAACATGGCCAGCTGCCGAAAAAAAGGCCAAGCGTGTCCCATGGCCACGTGCTGATGAGGATGCACCGTCTCCACGACCAGCACTAGACACAGAGCCTGCTTGCCCTCTCTTATTGGCTTGTGACTGTCTGCCTCTCCTTCTTGGCCTTCCAGACATACTAATGGCCTGTAGCTGCACTAAGCTGGGATATATATATATATATATATATATATATATATATATATATATATATATATATATGTACTGATACTGCAGCTAGCAAAATCAACTGCCTGCCTGTAGTATGAGAACACCACCAACCTTCTACAGGTAGCTTTAGCTGAACACTGTGAGGTGGACGCACCCCACTAACTTGTAGGTTTAGCTGAACACTGTGAGCAGGGCGCACCCCACTAACTTGTAGGTTTAGCAGAACACTGTGAGCAGGACGCACTGCACTAACTGTAAATAGTCTAGCTGCCTGACTGTGGTACTAATAGGATCAAAAGAACACCAGCAATTTTCTTTAAAATACTGTAACAAGACAAGCCTGCCTGTCAGTAAGAAGATAACAGGAACGGATCTAGCTGAACACTGTGAGCAGGACGCACCCCACTAGCTTGTAGGTTTAGCTGAACACTGTGAGGTGGACGCACCCCACTAACTTGTAGGTTTAGCTGAACACTGTGAGCAGGACGCACCCCACTAACTTGTAGGTTTAGCAGAACACTGTGAGCAGGACGCACTGCACTAACTGTAGATAGTCTAGCTGCCTGACTGTGGTACTAATAGGATCAAAAGAACACCAGCAATTTTCTTCAGGTAGCTGTATTTACTGTAACAAGACAAGCCTGCCTGTCAGTAAGAAGATAACAGGAACGGATCTAGCTGAACACTGTGAGCAGGATGCACCCCACTAGCTTGTAGGTTTAGCTGAACACTGTGAGGTGGACGCACCCCACTAACTTGTAGGTTTAGCTGAACACTGTGAGCAGGACGCACCCCACTAACTTGTAGGTTTAGCAGAACACTGTGAGCAGGACGCACTGCACTAACTGTAAATAGTCTAGCTGCCTGACTGTGGTACTAATAGGATCAAAAGAACACCAGCAATTTTCTTCAGGTAGCTGTATTTACTGTAACAAGACAAGCCTGCCTGTCAGTAAGAAGATAACAGGAACGGATCTAGCTGAACACTGTGAGCAGGACGCACCCCACTAGCTTGTAGGTTTAGCTGAACACTGTGAGGTGGACGCACCCCACTAACTTGTAGGTTTAGCTGAACACTGTGAGCAGGACGCACCCCACTAACTTGTAGGTTTAGCAGAACACTGTGAGCAGGACGCACTGCACTAACTGTAAATAGTCTAGCTGCCTGACTGTGGTACTAATAGGATCAAAAGAACACCAGCAATTTTCTTCAGGTAGCTGTATTTACTGTAACAAGACAAGCCTGCCTGTCAGTAAGAAGATAACAGGAACGGATCTAGCTGAACACTGTGAGCAGGACGCACCCCACTAGCTTGTAGGTTTAGCTGAACACTGTGAGGTGGACGCACCCCACTAACTTGTAGGTTTAGCTGAACACTGTGAGCAGGACGCACCCCACTAACTTGTAGGTTTAGCAGAACACTGTGAGCAGGACGCACTGCACTAACTGTAAATAGTCTAGCTGCCTGACTGTGGTACTAATAGGATCAAAAGAACACCAGCAATTTTCTTCAGGTAGCTGTATTTACTGTAACAAGACAAGCCTGCCTGTCAGTAAGAAGATAACAGGAACGGATCTAGCTGAACACTGTGAGCAGGACGCACCCCACTAGCTTGTTGGTTTAGCTGAACACTGTGAGGTGGACGCACCCCACTAACTTGTAGGTTTAGCTGAACACTGTGAGCAGGACGCACCCCACTAACTTGTAGGTTTAGCAGAACACTGTGAGCAGGACGCACTGCACTAACTGTAAATAGTCTAGCTGCCTGACTGTGGTACTAATAGGATCAAAAGAACACCAGCAGTTTTCTTCAGGTAGCTGTATTTACTGTAACAAGACAAGCCTGCCTGTCAGTAAGAAGATAACAGAAACGGATCTAGCTGAACACTGTGAGCAGGACGCACCCCACTAGCTTGTAGGTTTAGCTGAACACTGTGAGGTGGACGCACCCCACTAACTTGTAGGTTTAGCTGAACACTGTGAGCAGGACGCACCCCACTAACTTGTAGGTTTAGCAGAACACTGTGAGCAGGACGCACTGCACTAACTGTAAATAGTCTAGCTGCCTGACTGTGGTACTAATAGGATCAAAAGAACACCAGCAATTTTCTTCAGGTAGCTGTATTTACTGTAACAAGACAAGCCTGCCTGTCAGTAAGAAGATAACAGAAACGGATCTAGCTGAACACTGTGAGCAGGACGCACCCCACTAGCTTGTAGGTTTAGCTGAACACTGTGAGGTGGACGCACCCCACTAACTTGTAGGTTTAGCTGAACACTGTGAGCAGGACGCACCCCACTAACTTGTAGGTTTAGCAGAACACTGTGAGCAGGACGCACTGCACTAACTGTAAATAGTCTAGCTGCCTGACTGTGGTACTAATAGGATCAAAAGAACACCAGCAATTTTCTTCAGGTAGCTGTATTTACTGTAACAAGACAAGCCTGCCTGTTAGTAAGAAGATAACAGAAACGGATCTAGCTGAACACTGTGAGCAGGACGCACCCCACTAGCTTGTAGGTTTAGCTGAACACTGTGAGGTGGACGCACCCCACTAACTTGTAGGTTTAGCTGAACACTGTGAGCAGGACGCACCCCACTTACTTGTAGGTTTAGCAGAACACTGTGGGCAGGACGCACTGCACTAACTGTAAATAGTCTAGAAGATAACAGGAACGGATCTAGCTAAACTGAATACAGTGTATATATATATATATATATGCAACACCTGGCCTGACTGTGGTACTAATAGGATCAAAAGAACACCAGTAATTTTCTTTAAAATACTGTAACAAGACAAGCCTGCCTGTCAGTAAGAAGATAACAGGAATGGATCTAGCTGAACACTGTGAGCAGGACGCACTGCACTAAATGTAAATAGTCTAGCTGCCTGACTGTGGTACTAATAGGATCAAAAGAACACCAGTAATTTTCTTCAAAATACTGTAACAAGACAAGCCTGCCTGTCAGTAGGAATATAACAGGAACGGATCTAGCTGAACACTGTGAGCAGGACGCACTGCACTAAATGTAAATAGTCTAGAAGATAACAGGAACGGATCTAGCTAAACTGAATACAGTGTATATATATATATATATATATATATATATATATATATATATATATATATATATTATATATATATATATATATATAACACCTGGGATGCATATATATACACAATACACTTTAAGTGCAGCTAACTGACTGACTGTCCTGCCTAATCTAGCTAACTCAAATGAAATGACACTGTCTCTCTCTCTCTCTAAGCACACCGGAACACACTGCACAGGGCCGCCGTGCAGGCGGCCTTATATAGTGTGGGGCGTGTACTAAATCCCCTGAGCCATAATTGGCCAAAGCCTCCTTGGCTTTGGCCAATTATGGCTCTCTGTTAAGGCGGCGCTGTGATTGGCCAAGCATGCGGGTCATAGTGCATGCTTGGCCAATCATCAGCAAGCAATGCACTGCAATGCCGCAGTGAATTATGGGCCGTGACGCGCCACACGAATTTGGCGCGAACGGCCCATATCGTTCGCAATTCGGCGAACGATCGAAAAGCCGATGTTCGAGTCGAACATGGGTTCGACTCTAACACGAAGCTCATCCCTACTCCTGAGTCTCTCCCAACCTTTGGAATTCCCTACCCCAATCTGTCAGCAGGGGCGGACCCGGGGGGGGACAATGGGTAATTTCCACCCCCCCCCAAGAAAATAGTGAGCAGGCTGTGCTAGTGCTGACCCGATTCAGGACACAGGGCAGGAGCGCCGAAACTGACAGGCTCTGTGAAGGGACACAGGCAGACCCGCAGCTGCGGGGGATTTCCACCCCTCCTTCTCCTCCTTGAGCCGAACAGCTCTCATTCACCTGGCAATACCTGCTCCTATTTGCTACATTCAGGGCCAATGGCTGGGAAACTAACACCAAGAGGATTATGGGACATGTAGTCCCGGATACCAGCAGGCCCAGGACGATTCCCTGAGAGTGCACTGCAGCCCCCAACATGCCGAGCGGGAGGAGGGGAGAGGCAGAACATGAGAGGAGAAGAGGGGGACCACAAAGCTGTCGGGTGGAGGGAGCCAGAGAGAAAGTGCCAGTGATTCTACTCTATATCCCCCAAGGTAAGAAGTTACCTCCAGGTTGGGGGATGGGGGGGAGGGGATGCAGGCTTCCATAGGAGGCACAGGACCTTATCACTGGCTGCTCCTACCCTGACCTCCCTTCTACCTAGCTGCTCCCACCCTGTCCTCCCCTCCACCTGGCTACTCCCACCCTGTCCTCCCCTCCACCTGGCTGCATCCACCCTGTCCTCCACTCCACCTGGCTGCATCCACCCTGTCCTCTCCTCCACCTGGCTGCATCCACCCTGTCCTCCCCTCCACCTGGCTGCATCCACCCTGTCCTCCACTCCACCTGGCTGCATCCAAATGGCTGCTCCCACCCTGTCCTCCCCTCCACCTGGCTGCATCCACCCTGTCCTCCCCTCCACCTGGCTACTCCCACCCTGTCCTCCCCTCCACCTGGCTACTCCCACCCTGTCCTCCCCTCCACCTGGCTACTCCCACCCTGTCCTCCCCTCCACCTGGCTGCATCCACCCTGTCCTCCACTCCACCTGGCTGCATCCAAATGGCTGCTCCCACCCTGTCCTCCCCTCCACCTGGCTGCATCCACCCTGTCCTCCCCTCCACCTGGCTGCATCCACCCTGTCCTCCCCTCCACCTGGCTGCTTCCACCCTGTCTTCCCCTCCACCTGCTGCAAGCACCAATACTTTTTCAAGGCACTGTGTATTTATGTGTGTGTATATGTAATTGCATTTTATAGTTGGCCCCCCTACTTTTGTCCCTGTCCCCCCATGTGCCCCCCTAAAATATGAAAGCTGGAGATGCCACTGTCTCTCACCGGCCCCTACATCACCGCATTTCTCATCTAAAAGAAGTCCATTACTGTGCAGGCGCAGGCAGCAGAGAGATGACATCATCTCTCACTGCCCGCCCTCACTCTGGAACAACAGGGACACTGTCACTGGCAAGTGAAAATCTGCATCTGGTTGACAGCCAACTGTGGCAAGTGACACACTCAGGGCTCCCACTGATTCTGCATTATAGTGAGTTGAACTATTTCATTTTATATTACAATTTAATATTATAAATAATGCGCTTCAGTCATCCTGATACCATATTAACCATGGTGCCATGATGATTGAAGCGCCAACACCAGCCATTGCCCCGACAAATTGCCTGCAAAAAAATTGGCAGTGCCCCTCGCGAGATTAGACTCTGGATCCGCCCCTGTCTGTCAGACTATCTTCTACTTTGTCCACCTTTTAGAACATCCCTGAAAACTCATCTCTTCAGAGAAGCCTATCTGGCCCCCAACTGTACTTTTATATTCTCCATCAGCACATCCCCCACAGTTCTTACCTCTTGAATCTCTTAACCCTGCTTGTTAGAGCTTACAATCTGATTCCTCCTGTTTTAAAGTGTATTGTAAGTAAAAATGTGTAGCGCTAATTAAAATAAAGTTTGTCAATGATGATCTTTGACAAACCTTATTTTAATTAGCGCTACACCTTTTTACTTATTCATTTTTATTGTACCAAGCAATATAGTGTTAGCTGCTATCTTATTATTATTTTAAGCGCAACAGATTTGTATGTTTTAACCGCTTCAGCCCGGGAAGATTTTACCCCCTTCCTGCCCAGAGCACTTTTTGCGATTCGGCACTGTGTCACTTTAACTGACAATTGCGAGGCCGTGCGACGTTACAACAAAACAAAATTGACGTCCTTTTTTTCCCCACAAATAGAGCTTTCTTTTGGTAGTATTTGATCACCTCTGCGGTTTTTATTTTTTGCGCTATAAACAAAAAAGGAGCGACCATTTTGAAAAAAAAGCAATATTTTTTACTCTTTGCTATAATAAATATCCCCCAAAAATATATAAAAAAAACAAATTTTTTCCTCAGTTTAGGCCGATATGTATTTTTCTACATATTTTTGGTAAAAAAAATCGCAATAAGCATATATTGATTGGTTTGGGCAAAAGTTATAGCATCTACAAAATACAGGATAGATTTATGGCATTTTTATTATAATTTTTTTTTTATTAGTAATGGTGGCGATCTGCGATTTTTATCATGACTATGACATTATGGCGGACACATCGGACACTTTTGACACTATTTTGGGACCATTGTCATTTAAACAGCGATCAGTGTTATAAAAATGCACTGATTACTGTGAAAATGACACTGGCAGGGAAGGGGTTAACACTAGGGGGTGATGAAGGGGTTAAGTGTATCCTAGGGAGTTATTCTAACTGTGGGGGGATGGGCTACCACTCACATGACAGCGATCACTGCTCCCGATGACAGGGAGCAGTAGATCTCTGTCATACCACTTGTTTACATGGGCATCTCCCCGTCCTGCCTCTCTGTGACACGATCGCGGGACACCGGCAGACATAGAGTCCGCGGGCACGGTCACGCTGTACGCACGCCCACTAACCCTGCCAATTAAAGGGGACATACAGGTACGCCCATTTGCCCCCCGCTGCCATTGTGCCGACGTACTTCGGCGTGCAGCGGTCGGCAAGTGGTTAAAGTGTATTGTAGTTGAAATGTCTACCCTCAAGTTGTAAAGCGCTGCGTAAACTGTCAGCTCTATATAAATCCTGTAGAATAATAATAAATGTTGTTATAAAGAGAAATGAACAGGTATTACACATTTTACTAAAATTCATAAATAGGAGTGGGTGCACAGTTTACTAGCACTGTTTTTTTCACTAGCGCTACATTTCCACCCACTCCTATTTATGAATTTTTGTCACATTCGTATGTAGTTGCTTTCGTTACAGGGTAGCGCAATAATTTTTTGCACTTTATATTACACATTTTACTATTGTAACCTTCAGTCATTTTTAAAGCAGCCCATTTAGTTTAAACTTGCTTGCTGTCCTATATTTTAGTGTATTTTAAACATTAGTAACCAGCCCTTTTAGGGGTCAACTATTACTGCTGTTAGCATCCCTGTTTACAGAATACTTTATTAATCCTAAAAAGAAAGAGTGCTAAGGTAAATTTCTGTAATGCAGGGAGAAGACAGTGTAATGGCTAAAAATGGCTGCCCCCATGTACATTTATAAGCCCAAACTATGCACAGACACAAGATTTGTAAACCATTAAGACTTACTGAGAAGGCTGTATAAATTCAGGTGGTCACTTATTCGGCCACAAAAATCTCTAAAAAGATTATAGATCCCCTTGAAATATCTCCAGCTGTTTAGTTAGACCAGAGTCCTGCTTTAAAAGGAAGAATGGAGAGGCTCCTGGCTGGCACGCCAGGATGTAGCTGGTTAATTTTGAATGCATGTGTTGCAGTCCCTCCTCTGCCTCTTGGGTGCTGCAGTCCCCGGGGGGTTCTGCCCCAGATTCACTCACATGCCTCTGAGCCACCGCAGCTGCCTCTGCCGTTCCGAGCCCCAGATATGAAGGAAAGTGCAGAGTCGGCAAAGGCTTCACAGCATCCTCGCGGCATCATTTTCCTGCCTGCACATAGATCTCTGTAGACTCCACATCCTACCGGGCCGCATGTCCTGGAGGCAGTTCACAATTAAATGTGTTAAAGGGCAGGGGATTCTGTCAACATGCAATGACCCATATTAACACGCCAGTGGTTCGTCCTCAAGGTCCAGTCATAGTGGGTCTATGCCCAGATAAGACAGGCCTTACAGTAGTTCTAAAGCCAAAACTTTGTCTTTTTGTTTGGTTTTTGATGAAGTATGAAAGAGAGAGAGTCCTGCAACGTTTTTACTGCTGCCAGTGTCTCTGTAAGAGATATTTCTATTCACTTCTTATCCCAGAGACACAACAGGAAGTGACATCCAGTATCATCTAGCCCAGCCTTCCTCAACCTTTTCAACACAGAGGAACCCTTGAAATAACTTTCTAGTCTTGGGGAACCCCTACTAATATTTACTATATCTACAACTCATGATACATTAGTGTAATAGTTAGTTCGAAGAATGCTCCTTACACTTGTGGACATAAGAATTACCTCCATGCTAATAGCTAAAAAGTTCAATGTGTCAGTGGGAACTTACACTATATTACCAAAAGTATTGGAACGCCTGCCTTTTCACACACGTGAACTTTAATGGCATCCCAGTCTTAGTCCAGAGGGTTCAATATTGAGTTGGCCCACCCCTTGCAGCTATAAAAGCTTTATCTCTTCTGGGAAGGCTGT
The DNA here is from genome assembly GCF_042186555.1 of Aquarana catesbeiana. Taxonomy (NCBI): domain Eukaryota; kingdom Metazoa; phylum Chordata; class Amphibia; order Anura; family Ranidae; genus Aquarana; species Aquarana catesbeiana. The sequence continues at coordinate 217,702,660 of NC_133332.1, forward strand.
CCACAAGGTTTAGGAGTGTGTCTATGGGAATAATTGACCATTCTTCCAAAAGCGCATTTGTGAGGTCAAGGCAATGTTGTTGGACAAGAAGGTCTGGCTCGCAGTCTCCACTTTAATTCATCACAAAGATGTTCTATCAGGTTGAGGTCAGGACAGTCAAGTTCATCCACCCCAAACTCACTCATCCATGTCTTTATGAAGCTTGCTTTGTGCACTGGTCCAAATCATTTGGAGGGGATTATGGTGTGGGGTTGTTTTTCAGGGGTTGGGCTTGGCCCCTTGGTTCCAGTGAAGGGAACTCTTAAGGTGTCAGGATACCAAGACATTTTGGACAATTTCATGCTCCCAACTTTGTGGGAACAGTTTGGGGATGGCCCCTTCCTGTTACAACATGACTGTACACTCTCTCTGTGACCCTGGAAACAGGAAGTGATGGGTATGTTGTCGCTTCCGGTTTCACCTCTTTGTTTACCTGGCTGTGAGCGGCAAGGAGAGCAGCTGTTTAGACTGATCGGCTGTGTCTGATCGGCTGCATTGGAGGCCAGAGGAGAAATATGGGGTCTAATAGATCTCTCCATAAAGAGGATGGCCCATGCTGTCACAAGGGATGTTGTTCATTCCTTGTGATGGCAATAAAGTTAATAAAAAAAGTGTAAAAAAAAAAAAAAAAAGTTTTGTATAAAATAAATAATTGATAATAAAAAAAATTGAAAGCATACGTGCAAATGCAAATGTATAAGTTACTGCCACACGCATATGTAAATGGTGATCAAACCACACGTGAGGTATTGTCGCAAACATCAGAGTGTAAGCAATGATTCTAGTATCAGACCTCCTGTGAAACTCTAAACTGGTAACCTGTAAAGGAGATTAAAGCGTCACCTATATAGATTTTTAAGCACCGTAGTTTGCCACCATTCCACGGGTGAATGCAATTTTAAAGCATGACATATTAGGTATCTATTTACTCAGCATAACATCATCTTTTTAATTTTATAAAAAAAAAAATCAGTATTATATCATGTTTTAAGAAGAGGGTAGGTGAAGCACCACCATCTAAGTGCAATATGCTGTTAACAAGTAAAAATTTGTAGTCATAAATGTTTGCACTCACATTTTATAAAGGAATAGCCGCAGCCAGATCTTAAAAGTGAAGTATGGGTTTTTTTTTTTTTTTTATTTCTTATTCATACTTACCTAGGTGGATGCAGCATCAGACCAATACGGCAGTTGTCCCCCGCCGTCTCTGCACTGAGAACCGAACCACCGAACATCGCCGATGGCTCGTTCTCTCAGATCCCTGAGAGGAGAGCTGCTGACTGTCAGTTGGAGCGCTGAGCTGTGGAGGGTCAGGGAGTGGCTGTCTCAGCGGCTGTGGAGGGGCGGGGAGTAGCCGTCTCAGTGGTCTGGTCGGTATGCCAAAAAAAGACTCCAAGACTCAGATAGGGAAATAACTCTTTATTGATTTCTTGTGGTTATTGAGCCAACTTGGTGAAAGCTTGTGCCATTTCTTCCTGAGGATTTGGGATGTATGTGGCAAAACAAGCAGACTTCCATCGGCCTACTTTCTTGATTACGTGGTCTGGTACTCCATGTTGGGAGGCAGCTGAGGCTGCTCCAGTCCGGAAGGAATGTCCAGAGAACTGACTGGGGTTAAAGCCCAAGTTGCTTAGGAGGATCCTGACATGCTTGATAAACTGGCTGACACTCAGGGGGCTGGTTAGAAAGGGTAGCAATGGGCTACCATCAGATTGGCTGGGTAGCTGGGACAGTAGTCGGTTAAGGACCATCACTGGGCACCAGGCGTTGTTAGTCTGAAACAGGTTGATGTCAACCCCTGGGCCGGTTTGTTGTGTTTTGCAGACTGTGTGATGAAGGGTGTAATGGTTTGCAAAGCGAGTCAGGTGGCATCGAAACAGTGTCTGACTGCTGCTTATGGTAAATTCGCTAGGTCATAGGAAACCATAGATGGTCGCTTGGATTACTAGGCTGGGCAAAGCCCAAAGGTAGAACGAGTAAGGATTTCAGACATGTCCCTGAAGATGGCGCTCATGATAGGTAGGCGTTTGCCACTGGCTACAGGTTGGTGCTTCTGTATGCCTTGTAGGAGTGACTTGATTGCATGGGCCGAGAATACTGACAGTTTACTGGGGTCTTGTAATGATAGAAAATGTTGGACGCCGGCTAGGTATAGCCTAATGGTGTTGTGAGCAAGGGCTAGCTGCGTACGGCAATATGATATGAAGGCTAGGACGTGTCTAATGTCGCCTATCGCTGCCTCTGGGCAAAGGGCCAAAAACTTGCGGTAAGTGTTCCAAGCAGTGCGATAGGCCTTCAGTGTGTTGTGTGCCAAAGATTGGTTGATGAGCTGGGTTGCGTTGCAGATGATGGATTAAAATTGCACTTCGCCAACGACCAGGGTGGGACAGGAGTAGTCGTTGGCTCCAGGCTCCTGCTGGAAAAACAAAGTAAGGTTGAAACGGGACAGCGCATCAGCTGCGATATTGCATTTGCCTGGAATATGTCTACAGAAAAATAGTGGTGATGGAGTGACAGCTGCACGAGCCTGCGCAGGAAGGACATGATGGGGAGTGACTTGGATCTACCTTTGTTAATGATGTCGGCCGTGGCCTGATTGTCTGTCTGTGGTGAAAAGCACCGTCTGTTTTGTCCAAGTGTGGCCCCAGACCTGGGCAGCTGTCACAATGGGATATAGATCAAAGAGAGATGAAGACTGAGTGAAACAAGGGATTAAGAGAATTTCTGGATGCCAAGGTTTGGTGAACCAGTGGTGGCCAAGTATGGCCGCGAAGCCCGTGGAGGCTGCAGCATCGGTGACCACCTACGGTGACTCGGCTAACACTGCCGGGATGAACATTGAAATGCCGTTCCAGCTGGTGAGGAAATCGTCCCACATAGCCAAGTCTGCTACTGCTGCTTAATCTAGTTTGAGAATCCGGTCTTGGTTTTGTACTGGTGTGAGAAAGACTAAAAGCCGTGATATGAAGGACCGTCCTTGAGGAATAATCCTCATTGCGAAGTTCAGCATACCTAGTAAGGACTGCAACTGCCTCCTGATGCACCCTTGCGACTGGGTGAAGTCGCGGATAGTTGCCCTGATGCGAACTAGTTTTTCCAGAGGCAGGCTAGGTTGCATAGCTTGCGTGTCCAGAGTGACACCTAAAAAGGTAATGGAATGTGCTGGCCCTTCTACATTGTGCTCAGCTATGGGCACGTTGAGGTTGTTGAAAACTATTCTTAACTTGTCTAGATCTGCCGGGGGAGTGCCTGGTTGTTCGTGACAGCGGGCCTAGTGAGACAGGATCCATGTGAGGGCCTAAATGAAGACGTTGAACAGCCACGGACTGCTCTTGGACCCAAAGGTCAACTTGGTGGTGAAGTAGTAGGACTCCCTCCACTTAATATCGTGCCACCGCCAGAGGAGCGGTTCGATAGGGAGGAGCTTCAGAGCACCGATTCGCCTTGTGGGTAGCGGACTGGCAAATGGGGCACAGCGGAGCTCCGTGTCAGAAACACTCCAGTCTGTCTTGACCTGGAACTGGCTGAGCTTGGCGGCTGCCTTGGCCAAAAATAAGCAGTAGTAGTCACAAAAGGCGTTCCCTCCATACTTGTACCCTAAATCTGTGGCTGATTGGAGATATAGGTCCAGCTCTTCCCTCCTGCTGGGGGGGGGGGGCTGAGCAGACAACATCCCTGAACATCCCGAAAGCCAAAACGAATTTAGTGACTGTGAGTTTGAGGCTGAGCCTGGGGTCTTTCGACTTGATGACCACCGAGACGTCCCCCCAGGCGTATGCTCTGTTGTCGGCCACATCGTGCACCAAAATCAGCAGAGATGCTAAATTTACATCCGTGTCCTCCAAGATGTCTTTCCTGAGGCTGGCAGGGACAAGTTGAGCAGGGAGGACGGTAGAAGAGGACTCTGGCATACCTGCAGGAGGGGATGCCAGCGCCGTAAACATGACTGGGTCAGGGAGGTTCGTGGGAGGTCGAACCTCCAGGGCTGCGACTCTGGTCTGCACATCAGTAACTGTTGTGGACAATGAGGAGACCATGGAGTGCAGCTGGGAGATGGCCCCAGATATGGACTGCAAGGACGCCTGATGGGCGCTGGGTCCTGTAGTAGCCGTCGGTGGGAAGAGTAGCCTGAAGAGCTCTGCCTTCCTGGCCGTAGCAGGGTATGGGATGCCCTTGCATCTAAGCTCAGCTATGATCTTGGGAATGGTCTATGTGCGGGGGGGACTGCAGGCTGCCACTCTCTGAGCCCATAGAGGGTGACAGAGGGGTGGGTGTGAGGTCATCACTGCCGGCCTGCGACATGACTCCGACTAAAAAAATAAGGGGGTGCAAGTGTTATGAAGAGATGTAGTATTGGGCAGAAAGCAAGTGGGGGCACAGCGACTGGGTTTTTGGAGAAAGATCCTTGAACTACAGACCTGAATGACGTTCTAGCGGCGAGGTCCTGGCACGGATGGAGACTGGGTCAACCGGAAACCTGAGATGAGGGTGACATAAGAGTGACATGTATGTTCCTTTGGCTGAGAAGTTACCTACCCTTGCCATGCAATTGGCCCTGGTGGAATGCTAATATATATTATAATTTTTTTTTTTTTTTTTTACCTGGGTAGAAACGACCAACCTGGTGTAGGATGAAAAACCTGAGTTCGACTAACCTGAGGAAAAGACAGAGAGGATGATGAGTAGCCGGTACGCCACTGTAGATAAATGTATAACTGGATGTTGCTACGTGTATGCGATTGAGTGCCCCCATGGTGTGTTTGTAAGTTGGTTTGTGCCCCGAATGTTTAACGCTACTGGACATGAGATGACGTTGCATGGTTGCGAAGGTCACTGTGAGCGTTTAGGCTGCTGAGAAATTGCGTGATTGCAAGGGTCTCAGTCTGGTCTGCTGCAACGATATTGCATGGTCGCAAGGGCCTCAGTCTGGTTTGCTGGACGATATTGCGTGGTCGCAAGGGTCTCTGTGTGTGTGATGTTCGTTTTTGAGACAATATTGCGTGGTTGCAAGGATCTCAGTCTGGTCTGCTGAGACGATATTGCATGGTCGCAAGGGCCTCAGTCTGGTTTGCTGAGATGATATTGCATGGTCGCAATGGTCTCAGTGAGTGTCCGGCTGCTGAGACAATATCACGTGATTGCAAAGGTCTCAATGAGTATGAGGTTTGTTTTGAGACAATATTGCGTGGTTGCAAGGGTCTCTGCAAGTGTCAGGCTGATGAAGTGATATTGTGTTTGCAAGGGTCTCAAATGAGTGTCAGGTTGCTGGCCGAGACTGCGTGGGGGAAAGGGGGGTTTATGTAGGTTTTTTTTTGTTTTTTTTTGATGAATGAGGGTAG